>NC_034178.2:48340802-48640802 GCF_002021735.2 Oncorhynchus kisutch | reverse complement strand
ACATGTCATGTTGGCTCATAGGCTGAGCTGGCCAATCAGCGGTCTACTCACATTCTGTTATTGGGGTGCACCCACACCATTCTAACATAGAAAAGCTATTTTTTAAACATAATTACACATTTTTGGACCATTTCACTCATATTGTAATTCATTATTATGGGTTATGTTCATAAAAATCTGGAAACACAGAACAGTTACTTTAAAGGGTAGAATCACAACACACATCCTGTTAGAATGTGTAACCTGGGTCTGCTGGCCATGTGCCTCGACTAACAGAGAGGGGAAGGGAAGAGAAGGGTCTGGGCCCCGGGGTGTGCTTATGCAACCAGTGATCCTTTTGTTAGTGATATCACCATCCTCATCATCAGGGCTATGAAATAATTAACTCCGTAGCTGGCCCCTGCGTCAGTGGGAATTCCACAGCCACTGGAATCTGTGGGAGAATGTAGAAGTGACTGGGATGAGCTCCGGGTAGGATGTAGGATACAGTAGATTTTGGGAGTGATATATGTCACACAGTTGAGTTTTCTTAAAGTTGACCCTGGAGACTCAATGAGGATTCTACAGCGGGGCATAAAGTGGGGAGAGCCAAGTTAGGGAGCTTATGTAAGGTCCACCATCATTCATCATTCATTACCACAATTACTAGTATAACTATAATGAACTATACTGAACAAAATATTTCATCAGCTGAAATAAAAGATCACAGAAGTTTTCCAAATGTTTACATCCCTGTTAGTGAGCATTTTTCCTTTGCCAGGATAATCCATCCAGCTGACATGTGTGGCATATCAGGAAGCTGATTAAACAGCATGATCATTACACATGTGCACTTTGTGGTGGGGACAGTAAAAGGCTATAAGCCCACTGTCGTTTTAGAGAATTTGGCAGCACTTCCAACTGGCCTCACAACCGCAGACCACATGTGGCCATTGCCCAGGACCTCTAAATCCGGCTTTTTCACCTGCGGGATCATAGGGGGGACGGGGGGGGGGGGACTCAGTAACATCTTTGACATTGTTGCATGTTGTGTTTATATTTTTGTTCAGTATATCTTAGAAATGCTTCCTATGACCATGTAAACATCCTCTGTCTAATAAATGTGTATTTCCCTCCCTCTGCTGGTCGGGTGCATCATTAATTCAATTTATATCACTTCACTGCAACTTTAAGTTAGATGGGCATTCCTTTGAAAAACATTTATCCAGCTCGACTGCTTCACAGCACAGACTTGGCAAAGCAATCGCTGAATTTGTTCGAGCAGGCAGATCTAAATACATAACTTTCATATAACTATAATAAAGAATGCAATCTACACACTTCCTTAAATCTAAAATAAGTAAAGAAGTAATTTTGTGTGGAAGTCAAACATTTGTTTTACGTGTGAGGCAGACACATTGCAGAATTACAAAACCCAGCCCATCTCCCCTTGTCTATAGGAGGGACAAATGCTGTTTAAATGGCCCAAATGTTGATTTTGACATTCACAAATGTAACAGATTTTGACTATCACTAATGTAATGATATGTTTGGTAAAGTAATAAAGAAGGTGAAATATGTTGGGTCGATGTTCCTAAAACAGAATATAACTACATATTATAAAGTAATGAAAAATATTATTCATTCACAATAAAAAACTACTACATTAATCAAATGTTGCCATCTTGCAAGATTTTGTATTTTTTATATTTTTTTGTTTGAATTTTTACCCCTTTTTTCTCTCCAATTTCATGATGTTCAATTGTTGTGGTAGCTACTATCTTGTCTCATCGCTACAACTCCCGTACGGGCTCGGGAGAGACGAAGGTTGAAAGTCATGTGTCCTCCAATACACTACACAACCCAACCTAGCCGCACTGCTTCTTTAACACAGCGAGCATCCAACCCGGAAGCCAGCCACACCAATGTGTCAGAGGAAACACCGTGCACCTGGCAACCTTGGCTAGCGCGCACTGCGCCCGGCCCACCACAGGAGTCGCTGGTGTGTGATGAGACAAGGATATCCCCACCGACCGAGCCCTCCCTAACCCAGACAATGCTAGGCCAATTGTGCGTCGCCCAATGGACCTCCCGGTCGCGGCTGGTTACGACAGAGCCTGGGCGCGAACCTGATGGCACAGCTGGCGCTGCAGAACAGCGCCCTTAACCACTGCACCACCCGGGAGGCCCTGCCATCTTGCAAGATTGATGACTTAAACCATAGTGAAATAGTGCAAAACGGCTGCCAGTTCAACTGCTTATAAGTGATCTACAATGGAGATCTCCTAATTTTGTTCTGTTAAGCGACACCATTCACTAATTATGAAAATAAGCCCCTTTAACCTTTGCCATGTTTTAAACTAATGTGTGTGACATAAAAAGCAGCAGCAGTGTTGAAACTATGGCATTTAAGATCAGCATGTGGGCCGATTGACCTCCAGTCAGGAAGCAAAGGAGCGGTAACTAGGCCTCTAATAATGTTCTAAGATTAGGCCAAGACAAGTCAGTCCACACATAGTAATCTCTTCTAAGGCTATGTGCATAGTATCTCATAGGCCGACTTCTTCCTCAATAATCGTCCAGCAACCCCATACTTCTTAGTTCTTCTTATGGCTCGTTTTGGGAACTTGTTGACTTTTAGAATTCAGAAGAAGTTTGTCTACTGGCCCGGGGGACTCGGATGCAGGCGAGCTCATTCCTTTCAGTGGCTGGGGTAGTGCGGTGTGGTTCATCACAGGCATACAGAATAGATTTCTTGGCCATGTTCTGTTATAATCTCCACCCGGCACAGCCAGAAGAGGACTGGCCACCCCACATAGCCTGGTTCCTCTCTAGGTTTCTTCCTAGGTTTTGGCCTTTCTAGGGAGTTTTTCCTAGCCACCGTGCTTCTACACCTGCATTGCTTACTGTTTGGGGTTTTAGGCTGGGTTTCTGTACAGCACTTTGAGATATCAGCTGATGTATGAAGGGCTATATAAATAAATTTGATTTGATTTGATTTAGATTTCTGTGCCGAAAGGCTTTGTAAAACAACATCAATGAGACAAATATGCCATTTCAAGGTTATGCATGGCATGGATGTAGTCAACATTTGTATTTACAACCATCCTAAATTCGATCAATAATTTAGGCCTACCTACCTTGAGCAGCAGGCTGCCGATGGAAAGAACCAACTGGGGCACAAATTAAACTTCTATTCCACGTTGGTTCAACATAGTTTCATTGAAATGACGTGGAAACAACATTGATTCAACATGTGTGCTCAGTGGGATAACATTTTTTCCACAATTGTTTCAGAGGCATTCATGGAATTAAATGGAAAGTTGCACTAGACATGCTATTTTTTATTTACATTTTTTAATTCACCTTTATTTAACCAGGTAGGCCAGTTGAGAAGTTCTCATTTACAACTGACCTGGCCAAGATAAAGCAAAAGTAGTGTGAAAAAAACAACAACACAGAGTTACACATAAACAGACATACAGTCAATAACACAAAATAAAATAAAAATAGAAAAATCTATGTATAGTGTATGCAAATGTAGAAGGGTAGGGATGTAAGGCAATAAATAGGCCATAGAGGCTAAAATAATTACAATTTAGCATTAATAATGAAGTGATAGATGTGCAGATGATGATGACTTGCAAGTAGAGATACTGGGGTGCAAAGAGCAAGAGGGTAATTAAAAATATGGGGATGAGGTAGTTGGGTGTGCTATTTACAGATTGGCTGTATTGTAGCCAAATCGACTGCTGTCGACTGTAAAGCTAGTGTCCATATATTTCATCTCTAGTGTGAAGTTATTTAATTAGCCATTTAATTATTATTGTTTGTTATGTTTGTCATTATATGATTTTAGTTGACATGGGTAAATGATGATGATGATGACCACTTCGTTTTCAGCAATAGGACAGTTTTCATTTCAGATGTTTTCATTTCAGATGGAGTGAATTGTTCAGTACTAGGCCATCATCTATAAGAGTGGCGCACATGGACACCTAGTGGAAATAATGTGTAAATCCATTTCCATGTGTCATCTTGGCCAGGGATACCAGTGGTATAAATATCATGATGCTGGCCATTCCGATCGCTACTAGTGAGGGAGGCTCACTGGTTTATGAAAAGAAAAACACTGTGGCGTTCCAGTATTCTATTTACAAGACAGAGGGTAAAGCAGATTCACATGTAAGTAGTCTACATTTACATTAGGAAAACCCATTATAATAGGCTATTTATTACTTGTAGGCTATGTTAAATTATAATTTGGATGTCTGAAGAATATGGATAGACAACGTGTTACACATTGGTGAGCCTCTATCAATAATGTCTTAAATCATATAATTTGGTTCTATTCCTTTTTCGTTTAAAAGGGTCTATCTACATTTCAAACAATAACAAAGCAGACAGAGCTATGAATACAAAGACCTTCCATGCTATCAAAATTATCGTTTTAACCATATTTTTTTTACTGTAAAATGTTTGTTTACAATTAAATGAGCATATATTTTGGGTTCTGATGGGGTTCGACAGTTGAACTAAGCTCATGAGGCATGTATAAGGTGTATTCTTAGGAGCCACGGGTAGCCAAATCGCATTCATTTTAAATGACAAAAATGGATGCACCAATCTCAGATTGCCCCTTCAATTTGGTATTATATAATTTAATTGTTTTGAATGAAAACAAGGTGTTTATGTGTTTCCTCTATTTCCTCTCCTTCAGTGTCTGATCCTATTCGGATATGAATAAGAAATAAGGCTTCAGCGCAAAATTGTGATTACATTTTCCCACGTGCGTAAAAGGTAACAACACAGCTCCACACTAGGACGCTTTGCCTTGCCACCTGTTAAGACGAAGAGCCAAAGAATACGCGGTACTTTAAAACAACCCTCGACTGTTTAACGGTGGCTGAACATTGCTGCAATTGCATTTTGGGCGTCGCACGAGGACTGGCAGAGGATACGATCAACACAATGGAAAGTACCATATTAAATGAGCAGGACTTTTGGTCATTCAACAAATCCTGGAGGAACTCAACCCTTGGCAACGGGACCACCGTGGGAAACCAGACTAACCCCCTGAAACGGAACGACGAGGTGGCTAAAGTGGAGGTGACCGTGCTCGCCCTGGTCCTGTTCCTTGCCTTGGCTGGGAACCTGTGCGTTCTGGTGGCCATCCACACCACCAAGCACACCCAGTCCCGAATGTACTACTTCATGAAACACCTCAGCATCGCGGATCTGGTGGTGGCTATATTTCAGGTCCTGCCACAACTTATCTGGGACATTACTTTCCGTTTCTATGGACCCGATATCCTGTGCAGGTTGGTGAAATACCTTCAAATCGTCGGAATGTTCGCCTCTACCTATGTGCTTGTTTTGATGTCCGTAGACAGGTGTTTGGCGATTTGTCAGCCGCTTCGGTCTCTGCACAAGAGAAAGGACCGCTTCTATGTGATTATATCGTGGGTCCTCAGCCTATTGTTCAGCAGCCCACAGATGTACATATTTTCTCTGAAGGACGTTGGAGCCGGAGTGTATGACTGCTGGGGTGACTTCGTTGAGCCCTGGGGTGCCAAAGCGTATATAACTTGGATTAGCCTTACCATCTACATCATACCAGTGGCCATACTGAGCCTTTGCTATGGACTAATAAGCTTTAAGATCTGGCAAAACTTTAGAATGAAAACCAAGAGGGAGCAGTGTATAAGCCTCACCCCGAAGACTTCGAAAGGTCATGCGCTCGCCCGGGTGAGCAGTGTAAAGCTCATCTCTAAAGCGAAGATAACCACCGTTAAAATGACATTTGTCATAGTCCTGGCGTATATTGTTTGCTGGACACCTTTCTTCACCGTGCAGATGTGGACGGCTTGGGATCCAGCGGCGCCCCGGGAAGGTAAATTTAAACTCCATCTCGAAAAGAACCATTAAAATGCAGTGTGGTGAGATTATGTGCGTAATAGGAGCTACTTTAACGATGGGCTTCGCAATTCTAGACTGAAGCAATTATTAACATGTACATTTTAAAGTTAAACCACAATGAATGTCCATGGTTAATTTAAAACGCTCAGAACGTATTCTGCCTTGGGGTTTATCATACGGCGTGCGTAATGTTGCATGCGGTGTAGTATTATTTATCAGACTTCGGCATTCTGCGCACCGGAGCAGCCCACAGCTCCAGTAATGGTGTACGTAAATACTTTAATAATTACGAATAGCAAATAGCCTCGATGATAATACAAATATACAAAGATACACTATACAACCTTTGCCATTGACAGTCAAATGAAATTCGCACAATATTGGACACTGCACTTTTACCCAGGAAATGTTGGCCAACCTGAGGAACATCAGAGTATGTATGCAATTGTAAGATTAGACGCACCATATGGAGTAGCCGCCCACCCACACAGGCAGTGGATAAAATGACAACGTAAGCTTAGATCATTTCGCAGCATCTCATTATATTCCTCCAGCCAACCAAAATGCCATGTTGCAAATGAAGCTCTGCCCACCTATCGAAATGTATTGTGACTTGTGGAGACGCGGGTCCAACGATCCGAATATGTATGAAATAATGTTACATTTGCAAAAAAAAACATTATTCGTTTTATTAATTTCATATAGTCCTATCAACATATCCTTCATTTTTGAAAAGTTTTGAATTTGACAATGGTTGTCCAGAATTGGTACAGTTTGTTTTATGAAAACAAAAAAGCACCACCACTCGTCCATTTGATTCACTCTCTGTAACGAACAACAACAACATTGACAACAGTGATCTTATTAGGCTATAACACCCCTCCACTGAAGCGAAGCAAATTATCCTACGCACGATCATTTACATGCTACCAAAATAAATCACTGGAAGCAGTCTTTCATGAGTGTAACCTGCGTGGTTTGCGTGCTTCTCTGAGGCCCAACCTCCCGAGCCTGCCTGCAGTTAATCATTAGTCTGAGTGTACATGTACGGCGAGCTATTGTTACCTGGGGGGCACATCGGTGCGCATGAGTGGGGCCACGCATGTCATCTCCTCAGTCCAGCACACAGGGCAGCGGCACGGCACGACACACTAGAGCTCTTGGATGGAGCAGCAGACAGTCCACTGTAATTAATCTCTTAATGACCCGCTTTATGGCCACATCCAATGTTATTCATTAATTCATTGGTTTCCGTCAAATATGCTATTGCTGTTGGCAGTGGCGATTTTAGCATATCAATCTTGGTGGTGCAAAAAAAAAAAGAAGTGGGATGCATGCCAGCAAAGCCAGTGCACAACACAACACTAAACAATACATCAATTGCACTATAATGGTGACAAACGGTGCACACAAACGGTTAGGGCCTATATAAAGCTGTCCCAACAGCAGAGTCCTAACAGCAGACCCAACATCTTACCACTGCTACACCTGGCTATCAGCTGAGCCTTGTCTGGCAGCGAAACAGTTCATTCAGCTTCATTTACTGTCTTTAAAAAAAACATAGCGGATATGGCTGACTTGCTTAAACAAATGTGGTTTCTACTGACAATTGAGATGTACAAACTATGGTACAAGGGGACGAAAAGCGAATAAGAGGAAATCCGTAATTTTGATTAATTAATGAGAGAGCTAGGACAGACATAGTCAATATAACTATTTGTTCAACACTTTTGAAATGAACAGATAAAGAATTCAGAACATGGGCCGTTCTTACAGTGTTCTCCCTGTACACCAAGTCAGAACCATAAGATAAATAAATGGGGCATATAAGCAAACAATGAAAGCTCTTACAATATTCTCATCTTGTCTATGCCGTTCGGCCATCGCTCATCCATATATTGAAATGTACATATTCTTATTAATTCCTTTACACTTGTGTGTAAAAGGTAGTTGTTGTGAAATTGTTAGATTACTTGTTAGATATTACTGCATGGTCGGAACTAGAAGCACAAGCATTTCGCTACACACACATTAACATCTGCTAACCATGTTTATGTGACCAATAAAATTTGATTTGATTTGATGATTACATTTCTCAAAAACAGGTTATAGGCTACATGTGCACCACCAAGTCAGAACAGTAAGCAACATTTTAAGAGGTGAAAATAAACCAAATTATTAGAGTGAGTCACATGGGCTACTAACAGCTTACTACGTAACATAGACCGAGTATTACTTTCTTACCTACAGTATACATATCTCCCTGGCATATTACATAATTTATGCAGAAGCATACAATACATTTTTGGACCCACCTTGTTGTGCTGTGCTCACTTGAACAGGAAGGTGGTGCGGTGGTCCTTTTGTGGGCAAATTTTGTCATCAAAGCCTGGCATTCTCTGGATTTATGGTGCTTTCAGGAGAACTGGGAACTCGCAGAAAAAAAAGTTTGAATCATGATGACGTCAGGTCATAGCTCTAGAAAGAGGCCCGAGTTCCCAATTTACAATTCCGAGTTTAAAAAAAAAAGTTTAAAACGTATTTTTCCAGTCGTGGCTCGTTTTTCCCTGAGTTCTCAGTTATCTTGAACTCACTAAAGTCAGATTTTGCAGTTTTGAGTTAACAGTTGTTTTGAGTGCTGCACAAATCATGCTTCATTGACAGCATGGCCAATGTTGAATGTTTATAATTTTAAACTAGGAAAAGAGACCCTTAATCTTAGACTTGGGACCACACAGCCACTCCACTGAACAGTAGGCTAGTGATTGCTTTGCAATGCTTGCAGTTAGCCACTGATTCCTTCCAAACCACACATTGTTGAAGTTGCGAATTCCTACTTGTTGTGTGTTAATGTTTATGTCCAATGGCCAATGAGCACCGATACATTTGATCTATAATTTCTATTAATTATTTCTCTTCATATGACAAGGATTAAAAATGATTTGCCAGTAAATTGTGGACTTGATTCATGATGATGACTGCTTGTCTAGCTTGCTAGCTAAGATTTTGAAAGTATGATGTTGACATGATCAGTCCAATCAAAGCTAATGTAGATAAAACATGATTTGATGTCATTTTATCTGTGGCCAATGACCTTGGGCCTTCTTGGTTGGGTACTTCTAATGTAACTCTATGGCAGCACCCAAGGGGGCTTGAATTTTTGAGGTGATACTCATAGTGTCCCCATGAGTGACAGAACACTGAGCCTGTGAGGACTGACACTAGACTAGAGAAGCAGGTACGGGGAGTCAACATGGACACAGACATGGAACAGGACAGGAACAGCGTCAGAACCGGGTAATACAGACGTAAGACAATTAATGCAGTAGAGGGGAACAGAGCAGGGAACTGACAAATATAGGGGAGGTAATAAACATGTGATTGAGTCCAGGTGAGTCTAATAAATCACTGATGCGCGTGACAAGGGGGCAAAGAGCGTGAGCAGGCGTGACAGAGCCAATCACGGCACAACGCTCCGTATTTTCTGCTGGCTTGCCCCACCACCACAGAAAGCACTGAGCTAGGCTGAAACACCTACATTTTGGAGCTGCCTTACTCAAGAAAACAGAAAAGAGACCACGTTTGTATGCAGCTTTATTAATTCAACAATATATATATTTTTTACATTGTTTTCAATATGATATGTGACACATATTAATGCCAAAATAACATGCAAAACAGGCAAGCCCAAATTGTACTTTATTTATTTTTGCTAAAAATGTGGAGCTCGAAACCGGTGGGGCTCTGCCCTGAATGACAGGTCGCCGCTGGCAGTTCGACTTTTGCATGCCATTTTTGTTTACATTCCTTTCCAACCAAATTGGCCTATAATAGCTGTCCGGAAGGCATACACATTACACCAAGGTTAACCTTAGGTCTCCCCACTGGAAGCCTGAGGTAGGGGGAGCGCGGAATCTATGAAATAGTGCACCTCTAACTTTGTACAGTACTAATGCAATTAGCAAAATCAGTCACACTACGAAATGCTACCAAATAAACCACAATTCATTCATAATATTGTTCACAGATATATTGTTGCATTTTTTCTGGGTTGTGCGAAATTGTTAAGAATAATATAAAACCAGTCTGCACACCACCAAGGTGAATTGGTTTAGTCTTGAGTCTTGGTTGACAGTGTTGAGGAATGGGTGGGGAATTGGGGAATTTGTTTCTATTGGTCTTTGTTACTTCTTTTTGATATTTACGAGTCTTATTTTTGTATATATTTTTATATTTATATAGTTTTAAATGTTATGATTAATTATTTGTGTTGTTCCAAATGTCTGAATACAAATGACAGTTACTGCACACTGGTGCTTTGTTGTTGGTGGGGGGCTGAAGGGTGGTTCACCCTGGGAGCCATAGAAGCTAGAACCACTACTGGCCACATTGTTAAGAAAGGTACTACGTGGCACAGGTGGAAGATCATACCTCACCACCCATTGAATTATGTTGTGTGCATGGTTCTTTAAACATCCTTTCCAGTTGTGGATCAGTGCTCAAGATGTGCCAGTGTTTTTTAATGATGTGGTCGAACTGTTTACCAAGTGGGGAGTATTGAAGGAAGTATTGAACGCTTTGGTTGGGAGGGCGGGGCGGTTTGGGCGTGAGGCTGTCATCCTGGGTCTTATTTTTCTAACGTTCCCTTGCGTCATGCAGCCATTCCTCTGGGTAACCCCGTTGTCTGAAACGCTCATCCAGATAGTCGGCTTGTTTGTCATAGTCACTTTGTGTAGTACAAATTATGTGTATGCGACTGTATTGGCTAATTTGGAGGCTCTTTTTTTAGGGGTGTAGGGTAGTAACGGTCTCCGCGTAACAGGGAATTCCTGTCTGTCTGCTTCCTGTAAAGATCCGTGCTTCCACCCTACACCCCTAAAAATAGCCTCCCCATTAGCCGATAATGTGGTTGCTCCACTAAAGGTTTTGCAATTTACACTGTGGGACTTCATTTGTGGTTTAGCACAGTACCCTGCGTCACTACGTCATTGCTCCAGACCAGCGCAAGGGGGTGTTAGAGCACTGATTATGTTTTGGGTCCCAAGGTGTTACTGTGTCTCTGTAGTACTGTAGCCTACTCCCGACCAGTCATGTTGTACAGTTCAGTGCCTTAGTGGCACAAAGGTCTAAGACACTGCATTGGAGCGGAAGCTATGTTGCTACTGATGCTGGTTCAATCCCGGTGCTGTCCTTGACTGGGAGATCAAGGCTGACTGTAGGTTTTTGGTTTCTCTCCCTCTAAAAACAGAAAGAAATCATTCTAAATAACAAACTGGCTATGAATTAGTAACAATGTCTCACCCCAAGTTCAAGAATGGCCTTTTTCTCACTAATTTTACGTTATTTGAAAACAAAATAATCTCCAAAATATTGTTATTTTTTAAACAAAGCGATTAGGATTATTCATTTAGAATTATGTACGGACGGGCAAGGTTCAAGGCACGAGGGCAGGGGGCACGGGATGGGCCACAGAGCCGTGCACAGAAGATGGACCTACCCCATGGGGAAATGGGGAGGAAGGGATGGTGGGCCCCCACCCCGCCCCACTGGGTAGCAAACGGCTGGACAACGGACCGTCCCGAAAAAACACATGGTTGCCAAGAAAACGTCTCGTTTTGCTAGATTCTTAAAATTTATACGCAGCATTTGTATGTTGGAGTCACTTTTAATTCTTAATTGATCAACCGTTTCTATCATAGGCCACTGTAATCGATGGGGGCTCAGGGCGGTAGCATTCTGCTCATCTGATGAAGGTGCACATGGATCAGATTCAAACTTTGAAGACCGAGATCGAGTCATTGAAGACAGACCAGCAGAAAGAGAAACATTATCTGAGGGCAGAGATAAGGGCGACAGCTGATGCATTGGTCCAGAGCCAGGCGGCATCGGCATAGAGTCAGGCGGAGAATGACGCGTTGAAGAGGGCGAGGATCCATGCCAGGCACACTTGTGAGCTCTGGAACTTCACCTCCGACAGGCAGAGTCAACATACCTGGTGGGTTCATCAGGTCGTCGGTTCACCCTGACATTTCTATTCCTCTTCTGACAACAGAACCTGACCAACTCCTCACTAGGCACAGCAAGGGCCGTCTGGACCATTATGCTGTTCTGCTACAGCGTAATAAATAAATGCAGGTGGCTTATATCTTCAAAATCCTTTAATGCTTTATTATACAAATGTAAAAACATATACTGTACAATACTGTATTTCTTCATCATCATATTTATGCTTTCGTTAATAAAATAATGATAAAAATACTCTTTCAAAATGCCAATGTTTATTTAGTTATGGATCCATAACGAATTACTATGTGAATAAATATCACTGAATTAGAGAAATATCAGAACAATGTTGTCTAATGAAGGTTAACAAATAGTTTCTTACTGGGAAATACTCTTTCAAACAATGGTCACGTTGTACATCGCCATTATGGCTATTAGCAGGGCTATATTTTGGACTTTATAAATAGTATTTTGGCCTATTCAGATTACAATCACTTACTGTCGTTTTAAAAAAAACAAAATAATCTCAAATATCGTTATATATAGTCTACCCGCTGTGGATGACTATTTCAGTATCGTTTCGCATTTCTCTGAGACAAGCATGGAGAAACAAAAATGTTCAATTATATTCCATGATATTCTTGAAATATGTGTGTTGACTGAATATAAGCCAACATCTCTCTGTATTTTGATACATTGTGGATGGGGCCTCTCGAGTGGCGCAGCTGTCTAAGATACTGCATTGCAGTTCAAAATGCGTTGCTACAGATGGAGGTTCAATACCTGTGCTGGCTGCCTCCGGGAGACCCATGAGGTGGCTTTTGGTTTTATTTTAGAATCCTCCAACCCTTTATATGTAATTATTGGCACACTTTATCAATCACACTTTACATACTGTATCCCATTAGCCAGGCCTATTCACAATCAGATTCTGGTATGCAGGGGAGGGAGATTGGACAATCTGCGCTGAACTAAATACAGTAGATGGCCTACTGTTTGTGGTTGCCATGTTGTTTATGTTCTATCCTTTGAAGAGGTATAATATATAATTTAAGCTGTATTGCTGTAAACAGCTAAGGAGCATGGTAAATCAAAGTGAGACCATCAATCCATTGGAAATACATCAGAGGTACAGCACAGCACTATGTATTCAAATCAAATTCAAATGTATTTATAAAGCCCTTCTTACATCAGCTGATATCTCAAAGTGCTGTACAGAAACCCAGCCTAAAACCCCAAACAGCAAGCAATGCAGGTGTAGAAGCATGGTGGCTATGAAAAACTCCATAGAAAGGCCAGAATCTAGGAAGAAACCTAGAGAGGAACCAGGCTATGTGGGGTGGCCAGTCCTCTTCTGGCTGTGCCGGTGGAGATTATAACAGAACATGGCCAAGATGTTCAAATGTCCATAGATGACCAGCAGGGTCAAATAATAATATTCAACACAACTGCTCTCTTCTGTTCTGTTCCCTTCTGATTCCCACAGCAGCAGCATCACAAATTATTTCCCAACATTTCAAGACAAACACCAGGAAATAAAAGGAGGTGGTAAACAGTTATTAGAATCCCCAAACAATCTTGCATTACAAGTGTATGGAAAACTATAGAAATAACAATTCTCAGCCAAAGTTATCTTTTTTTTTAAAGTAGAGTAGATGTCCGCTCCCCCATGGAAATATAATTAGCATAATAAAATAAAAAATCCACCTTTAAGCTAGAGATAACAGTTTTTGCATGGGCTGCGTCTCAATCCACCTGTTTAAGCTAGAGATAACAGTCTTTGCATGGGCTGCGTCTCAATCCACCTGTTTAAGCTAGAGATAACAGTTTTGGCATGGGCTGCGTCTCAATCCACCTGTTTAAGCTAGAGATAACAGTTTTTGCATGGGCTGCGTCTCAATCTACCTGTTTAAGCTAGAGATAACAGTTTTTGCATGGGCTGCGTCTCAATCCACCTGTTTAAGCTAGAGATAACAGTTTTTGCATGGCCTGCGTCTCAATCCACCTGTTTAAGATAGAGATAACAGTTTTTGCATGGGCTGCGCCTCAATCCACCGCATCCGCCAATGGCAGCCTTCAACCGTATGTGGTGGAAGGTTGCCAAGCTACAGCTGTGTTTGTCAAACCATGAGACATCCCGAAAATCATTCTTGTCACGGAAACGTCTGTAGCGTCAGAACGGTTTGGCCTACAGATGAATATGACCACTCGATGGAAAGATGAGACTTTTTTTGCACCAGCCTTACAAGACTCATCTGAAGGAAGTACAGTATATATGGAAGTGGTTTAGTGCCCCCAAATATTTTGTATGGGCAAAATAATAAATAATAATTACCTGATCTTTCTTATATAGAACAGACACCTTAAAACCAACTTCCCTTTGTTTTATTTTTGGACTATGTCACGTGTGCTTATGTTTATTGATTAAATAATTCACTCCCTGGACTTGCTTCCCGACTCCCAGCGCAACGTTACAGAATAACGCCTCACCAAAGGGAAGCATCAGGGGGTGTTTTTTTGTTTTTGTGTTGGAGGTGATGTCGGGTTTGGGTGTCAGTACCGGAGCTACCAGGGAGGCCTCAGGTGGTTCGTCGGACTCTCATGCTTCAGCTGGCTTGACAGGTTCCCGTGCCTCGGCGCGTTCGACGGGTTCCCCTGCCTCAGCTGGATCGACAGGTTTCCATACCTTAGTGGGATCGATAGGCTCCCATGCCTCAGCTGGGTGAAAAGGTTCCCGTGCCTCAGCTGATCCAACCAGGGAGTTTTCAGCTGGGTCATCAGGATCTCACGCCTCAGCCGGTTTGTCAGGTTTCTGCTCCTCAGCGGAGGCAACCGTTCCGCTCCTGTTCCCCGGGATCGTCCCTTTGGTTGGCGTCCTGCGGCTGGAGCCCCGTGCCAGGTAGGGGGTACTGTCACGTGTGCTCCCTCTCCGGCCTCTAGGTTACCAGGCTGCTGATTATTGCGCACACCTGCCACCATTGTCACACGCATCAGCGCCTAATGACATTCACCTGGAAGCCATCACCTCCTAGATTACCTGCCCTATTTATGCCACTCCCTTTGGTTCCTTCCCCAGGTGTTGTTGTTTCAGTTTCATGTCTGTGCGTTGTTCCTGTTTCTTGTTTTGTATTATGTTCCATTTATTGATTAAATGATTCACTCCCTGAACTTGCTTCCCGACTCCCAGAGCGCATGTTAGACTATCTGTTGTTCTATGTAGTGAATCTTTTATTTGTTGAGTTTCTATGGGCTAACAGCAGTAAGGCCAATGCAGTTATATTGCCATATTGGGCATGGGATGCAACATGGTGCAAATAGTTTATTTTCACTATATGTTTCCATAAAATACAATTGGAAAATCCATAATATATTGGCTTTAAAATGGAAAGAAAGTAGCTTATAAACTATTTGAAAGCAGCCATTATGGAAGAGAACCTGGCTGCATGTGGCTATGGAGAGATAAGGTATCCATTAGCTAGCAGCACCACAGCCAGCAGAGTGAGCCCAGACAGCCGTACAGACTAATGGCTATTACTGAGGAGGCCATTAGTAACACATGCAGTACTTTGCTAATGCTTGATAAGGACCACATCACACTGCCTATTACCTCCAACATGGCAGATAATGATGTCAGCATTACACCTATTCGCATTCAGATAACAACCTATCAAGACACACTTGTAATACTATTCTGATGAAACTATAATGTAGGATTTAAGTCATGACACTTTATTACAGAGCAGATTATTTGACATACCCCTTGATAGAGCTAAGATAACCCGTAGCTTCCTTTTCTTGCCACAGAGAAGCTAAACTATAAATTGAAAACATCCGTTAGTACAGAATGGTTGTCAGTGGTGTTTTTCCTCCTCGAAAACCGTTATACATTGGCTCCCCAGAGATGGGCTCAAATAAGATAATTTTCCACCACTCTCGCAATAAAATCAAACTGCAAACACAAAAGTTCAAGTTCTCTGTTTCCTGCTTTCCCTGAAAAGGGGTGAACTCAGCAGAAACATGATTCCCAAACACAGCAACCCACAGCAATATAATTGATTGAAGCTTCATGTGGACCTGTACTTCTTCCCTCTTTCTACACAACAGTACCATTGCTGAAATTTAAGGGATTTAGGACTTGATTACCTTCTCATACTCATATAAACAAACACACTCTAGAGTGCACACATGTAAATACATAATCACACACACACACACACACACACACACACACACACACACACACACACACACACACACACACACACACACACACACACACACACACACACACACACACACACACACACACACACACACACACACACACACACACACACACACACACACACACAGTGTACAAAACATAGACTAACCAGGTGAATCAAGTCAAATGAAATCAAGTGTTATTTGTCACATGCGCCGAATACAACAGACCTTACCGTGAAATGCAGGTGAAAGCTATGTATGTGACCTCCTGGGGGTACAACTCAATATTAGGAAGGTTTCTTAATGTTTTGTACACTCACTGTGTAATATATACATATAGTAATACTACAGTACTATAGTCTTTTTTCATGTGGGTATTTTGAGCTTGTTCCTGTGGGTTTAGCACTATATTGTCATTTGTTTTGAATGGCAACATAATGAAGAAAACTGGCTAAACCGGAACATTTTTTGACCAAGACAAAGTTTGCTGCCTATGTTGTCTCAATATTGATTATCAGATGCTGATCTGCAGCATCCCATCTATGAGTTGTGTCCATGCCCATCCATACCTGAGTGTACAGCCTTCATACTCCCAAAGTTGCCTCTGCTCTGCTGTGTGATGCTGACTGGCAGTGACTCCATCAATCAGCATTCTGTGGTAGAAATTCTATAGTAAGAGAGACTGCAGATATGCAGGGAACAGAGTTGTTAAAAGTCATTTAGCTCGTCTGTGTAGATCAAGATAACTGATATTGCCACCATTCTCTGTTCCTCCCAGCAATTCCCACATTGCTAAATTCCTGCCGATCGCAAACACAGGAGGTCACATACTGCGGTCGCACCCAAAAAGTTTGTACCAGTAAAAAATACAAGCATGTAACAATGGACAATTATTTAAATAAAAATCAGTATGTCTAATAAACAGTTTAGTATGTAATGAATAATCATTTCCTCAACAAGTCTGCCTTGTCACCGTGGCCACGGTGTGCTCCTCCCTGCATTTAAAGAAGCTTTTGAGACACCAAGCCTCATTATTGTTACTGTCATTCGAAAAGTAACGTTTTTTATTTATTTTATTTTTTACCCCCTTTTCTCCTCCAATTTCATGGTATCCAATTGCAACTCCTGTACAGACTCGGGAGAGGCAAAGGTCGAGAGCCGTGCATCCTCTGAAACTCAACCCAACCAAGCCGCACTGCTTCTTGACACATTGCCCACTTAACCTGGAAGCCAGCTGCACCACTGTGCATACACGATGGGACAATGACATCTCTGCCGGCCAAACCCTCTCCTAACCCGGACAACGCCGGGCCAATTGTGCACCGCCCCATAGGTCTTCCGGTCACAGACAGCTGCGACAGAGCCTGGACTCAAACTCAGAATCTCTAGGGGCACAGCTAGCACTGTGGAGGCCTTAGTAAAGTGTTATTAAATATAAAGTTAGATGTGCCTTTTTATTAAAACACGGAAGTCCTTTTCAGTTGTGTCGACTCAAACAATCATGTGATCAGATACTAAATAGAGAGTTATTGTACTAGCTTCCATTTAAGGAATTAATAGTGTAGTGCATCTGATAGCCAGGTCAGTGGTTGGCTGAGAGCCAAAACAGAGTCTTGTTTTGGAATTCTACTGCTTAGCTTCTCTGGCAGTGAATCATCTGAAGTGCAGTCTTGATATTAAACTCAGATGATTGTAAATAATTGTCTTTCTTAGAAGAGGAAATAAAATAGTTTGATGTTGTGTCAGCCTTTATGAATGTGCTAAAGAGCTTAAATGTGGCCACCAGTCAATACAGCACCCGACAACAGATTTACGAATCAAGGGAAAGATTCTAATTTGCCAGTTTAGTGTGATTGATCGTCTCCTGGTAAACGGCACCATGAGCTAATCTACCAAAGGTTATTTATCATCATAATTCCTTCCTTGGCCCCATTCTCACCCGTGATCCACCTTTTACAAAGCCATAAAACATTTTTATAGACATGATCTGGCAAGACATTTTTTTAACTAGGCAAGTCAGTGAAGAACAAATTCTTATTTACAATGACTGCCTACACCGGCCAAACCTGGATGATGCTGGGCCAATTGTGCACCGCCCTATGGGTCTGTCAATCACAGCCAGTTGTGATACAGCCTGGATTTGAACCAGAGTGTCTGTAGTGACACCTCTAACACTGAGATGCAATGTCTTAGACCAATGCGCCCCTCAGGAGCCCAATATACTGAATGCTATTTAACATGGCATACAGTATATATTGAATGTACTGTAGCATATACAGAACATTCATTTACATTTGGACCATTATTATTACTGGTAAATACTTCCAAACACGGAAGCTCTGGCTTTGCCTAACAGAGTTAGATCAAAAAAGCTGTGTGTAAGTGTTAGAATGTGTTTGACTGCTGCTTAGTGCCCCTTGTGGTGTCTCTGGGACTCAACCACCTGTCATGCCTCAGTGAAAAGATAATCGATCCAATGCCAAGATGCATTCATTCATATCCTTCCCTACCTCACATCTATCCAAGAGCAAGGTTATGAATATGACAGAGGAAATGTATTGAGTTATTCATTCATCTATCATCATTGTGTTCCTTTGAGATTTAAGTTGTGTCATTTTGTGGCTCAAAGTAAGCTACAAAGCAATGGAATTACAGAGTACCTACTTTACTAGCTGCAGGACGTCCTAATGCTGCAGGACGTCCTAATGCTGCAGGACGTCCTAATGCTGCAGGACACCCTAATGCTGCAGGACACCCTAATGCTGCAGGACACCCTAATGCTGCAGGACACCCTAATGCTGCAGGATATCCTAATGCTGCAGGACACCCTAATGCTGCAGGACACCCTAATACTGCAGGATATCCTAATGCTGCAGGACACCCTAATACTGCAGGATATCCTAATGCTGCAGGACACCCTAATGCTGTATGACGTCCTAATGCTGCAGGACGTCCTAATGCTGCAGGACGTCCTAATGCTGCAGGACGTCCTAATACTGCAGGATATCCTAATGCTGCAGGACACCCTAATGCTGCAGGATATCCTAATGCTGCAGGACACCCTAATGCTGCAGGACACCGTAATGCCGCAGGACACCCTAATGCTGTATGACGTCCTAATGCTGCAGGACACCCTAATGCCGCAGGATATCCTAATGCTGCAGGACGTCCTAATGCTGCAGGACATCCTAATGCTGCAGGATATCCTAATGCTGCAGGACGTCCTAATGCTGCAGGACACCCTAATGCCGCAGGATATCCTAATGCTGCAGGATGTCCTAATGCTGCAGGACACCCTAATGCTGCAGGACACCCTAATGCCGCAGGATATCCTAATGCTGCAGGATATCCTAATGCTGCAGGACGTCCTAATGCTGCAGGACACCCTAATGCCGCAGGATATCCTAATACTGCAGGATATCCTAGTGCTGCAGGACACCCTAATGCTGTATGACGTCCTAATGCTGCAGGACGTCCTAATGCTGCAGGACGTCCTAATGCTGCAGGACGTCCTAATGTTGCAGGATATCCTAATGCTGCAGGACGTCCTAATGCTGCAGGACACCCTAATGCTGCAGGACACCCTAATGCTGCAGGACACCCTAATGCTGCAGGATATCCTAATGCTGCAGGACACCCTAATGCTGCAGGACACCCTAATACTGCAGGATATCCTAATGTGGCAGGACACCCTAATACTGCAGGACACCCTAATGCTGCAGGACACCCTAATGCTGCAGGATATCCTAATGCTGCAGGACACCCTAATGCTGCAGGACACCCTAATACTGCAGGATATCCTAATGCTGCAGGACACCCTAATACTGCAGGATATCCTAATTCTGCAGGACACCCTAATGCTGTATGACGTCCTAATGCTGTAGGACGTCCTAATGCTGCAGGACGTCCTAATGATGTAGGACGTCCTAATGCTGCAGGACATCCTAATACTGCAGGATATCCTAATGCTGCAGGACACCCTAATGCTGCAGGATATCCTAATGCTGCAGGACACCCTAATGCTGCAGGACACCCTAATGCCGCAGGACACCCTAATGCTGTATGACGTCCTAATGCTGCAGGACACCCTAATGCCGCAGGATATCCTAATGCTGCAGGACGTCCTAATGCTGCAGGACATCCTAATGCTGCAGGATATCCTAATGCTGCAGGACGTCCTAATGCTGCAGGACACCCTAATGCCGCAGGATATCCTAATGCTGCAGGATGTCCTAATGCTGCAGGACACCCTAATGCTGCAGGACACCCTAATGCCGCAGGATATCCTAATGCTAATGTGTGTGTGTCTTGTTTCCCCAGCCATGCCCTTCATCATCTCCATGCTGCTGGCCAGTCTGAACAGTTGCTGTAACCCGTGGATCTACATGTGCTTTGCGGGCCACCTGTTCTCAGACCTGAGGCAGAACTTTGTGTGCTGCTCGGCCCGCTACCTCAAGTCATCCCAGTGCCACTGCGAGCGTGACAACGACTCCAGCCGCAAAAGCAACTCCTCCACCTACGTTATCAAGAGCACCAGTAGCCAGAGGAGCGTCACACAGACCTCTACCACATGAGACACCCTCACTTCCCACAATGGTACCCCCCCAGTCAGAACTGTAAACCACACACCCTCCACCACCGCCCCAAACCCACATTTCTCCTTCCCCTACTGTTGTCCCGCTCCGGGGAGGCTCACCTAAAACTATTGCACTGATTTTTATATTTCGTCTCAGACATGGTTTGTCAAGAGTAAATTGAACAATTGATTGTTGTACAGATGGAGATTTATTTGGGGACATGTTGAACGTCTCCACTTACAGGCAAATGTCCTGTCGCAGTTCAGAGTGAGTCATCCATTGATTGTGTTTTCAGACTGATCGATTTACATATTTGGTCCGTGGAGGAAGACAGGAGATGGTAAATGAAAAATGAAGCACTGACTGTCTGTCACTCCCAACCAAGGAGAGGAGGGCGCTGTGTTCTCCTCACCATGGACTTAAAGTCCATTAACATAGGCCTCCCATGCCACAGACTTTGTGTCAATCAGATCTGTAATGGTGGTTTGGATTGTGAATACTGACCAAGACAGTGAAATTTCTTATTCATTTTGTCAGCCTGAAGGTAAAGCTACTCTCCTCTTGCATTGCTTTGCACATATTGACATATAGGATGTCTCCTGTGCTATGTTGCTCATGTCTGTTGTATCACACCATCCTTTAGGTCACACACACAGTACGTTTCAATTATTACACAGTTTGTGAAATGACAACTGCCATGTCTGTCATGCTGTAAATGTTTACTTAATTTTACAGAAGGCAACTCAATAAACTAGCTACCATTTTCTTCTAGGATGAACATAAACATCCAAATGTATTTCTATGAAGATTGTGGTGTACTTTGGCAAAAATTTTCCTACGTAATTACTCTGTCTGTACTTTTTGAGTGGTAGGCTGACGTCTTCTTCATTGGAAAATAGGATTGAGAAAATGGATTACACACATTCAGAACACTCAGAATTGGGAGAGCAATTCCATGAATCCTGCTTTGAACTATCTGGATAATTCAATGTATTTTAGAACCTATTGCATAAAGAGGGTGACCTGCCTTAATTATGAATCTACTTGAAACTCTGTTCCTTGTGCACATCACAAATGGCAGTATTATTTTATTTTACAAAGTTGGCTTCTTCTTTTACTGTAAACGTCTTGGTTTTCAATCCTTAAACCTACTGAACATTTAATAGAAAACATAATTTCCTTATTTGCATTTAAAGTACATACTGTATGTATCTCTTATTTATTTGAAATAAATTGTTTGTGTTCTATCAAGTGAGTCTGAAATGATTTTTTTTGTGCATCAAATGGAGTTGAGCCTTTTGGACCTCATAACTTAACTTATTTTTGAAAAAAAGTTATATTTTATGATAAAAAGGACATGTTTGACTTTTAGTACATCATACTAGTCAAGCTCATGTACTTTTGGGGGGGGGGGGGGGGGGGATTAATTAATTGCCCCTGAACAAGGCAGTTAACCCACGGTTCCCCGGTAGGCCGTCATTGTAAGTAAGAATTTGTTCTTAAGTAAGAATTTGTTCTTAACTGACTTGCCTAGTTAAATAAAGGTTAAATAAAATTTAAAAACATAAACATTGTTTTACCACCAAAGAAATTATGACCATTTCTGAATATGGTTTAATTTTACAAAGGAGCTATTTTCTTTATTGGTGAACTATAACAAACTAATACGGTTCAAAGTGATATCAGGGGCACACAGCAAATCTTAAATAAAATAATAATAAATACAATAATCATGAAAAAAACATTATTGATGATAGAGAATTTAACTAGGACTATAAAATAAACGTATTATTATTTTAATGCTTATATTTCTTGTGGAAGTTGATGAATAGAATTGTCCAACACAACAAGACAGTCGTGAAGAGGGCACGACAAAGCCTATTCCCCCTCAGGAAACTCAAAACATTTGGCATGGGTCCTGAGATCTTCAAAAAGTTCTACAGCTGCAAAATCGAGAGCATCCTGACTGCTTGCATCACTGCCTGGTACGGCAATTGCTCGGACTCTGACCGCAAGGCACCACAGAGGGTAGTGCGTACGGCCCAGTACATCACTGGAGCTAAGCTGCCTGCCATCCAGGACCTCTACACCAGGCGGTGTCAGTGGAAGGCCCTAAAAATTGTCAAAGACCCCAGCCACCCCAGTCATAGACTGTTCTCTCTACTACTGCATGGCAAGTACCGGAATGCCAAGTCTAGGACAAAAAGGCTTCTCAACAGTTTTTAATCCCCAAGCCATAAGAATCTGAACAGGTAATCAAATGGCTACCCGGACTATTTGCATTGTGTTCACCCCCAACCCCTCTTTTTACGCTGCTGCTACTCTCTGTTTATCATTTATGCATAGTCACTTTAACTATATATTCATGTACATACTACCTCAATTGGGCCGACCAACCACTGCTCCCGCACATTGACTAACTGGGCTATCTGCATTGTGTCCCGCCCCCCCCCCCCCCCCCCCGCCTCCCCACCACCCGCCAACCCCTCTTTTACTCTACTGCTACTCTCTGTTCATCATATATCCATAATCACTTTAACCATATCTACATGTACATACTACCTCAATCAGCTTGACTAACCGGTGTCTTTATGTAGCCTCGCTGCTTTTATAGCCTCGCTACTGTATATAGCCTGTCTTTTTACTGTTGTTTTATTTCTTTACTTACCTATTGTTCACCTAGCACATTTTTTAAACTATTGGTTAGAGCCTGTAAGTAAGCAGGTACCTGTTGCATTCAGCGCGCATGACAAATCAACTTTGATTTGATTTGATAACACCCAGAGACATGTCAAAAACGCCTATATCCACTGAAAAAAAGTGTTCAAATGCATAGAATTCCCTTTCAAGATCCATATATTTGTGTTTTTAAGGTAAAGGACACCGACCTTCTACTTAAAGCCTTTTGGAATCCACATTTTACACTAAATAAGAAGTGATATTTCCTGGGGCCAGAAAAGGCACCACATTGTAGGAATGACCCAGCTCATAAAGTATGTTGATCTTCTGTATCTTACATTTAAATTAATGTGCACATGTCATTGAAAGATAGGAAAAATATTTGGGATGGGATAATGCTACTTTTATAGGCATGGCCTTACGTGTCTGGATCCAGACCACTGGTTCTCAATAGGCTTTTCTGTCCTTACCTTCCAATGAGAATGACTGGTCCACCTGGTTACAAAAATACGTTTATAATTTCCACTTCAAAATTTCAAACTTGATTTTCCCTCACAAAAAATGTATCAACCCCTACAAAAATGAATTATAATCCACATAATAATTCAAAGTTCCTGTTGCTGCAGGATTATTTTACTGCTGTAGTAAACTGGTTCAAATTAAGATCCTACATCTATAGAGGCCAAGAGGATAATAATAATCTGTGATATCAATTCAAAGAAACCCAAATACTGCTCTGGAATATTTATAGCCACAGTCTTATCCATCAAATAATTATGTGCAAATGCCGATAGAGCAAATTCCCCACAGATTAGGTTAGGCCCCACTCATCATAAATCGACAACAGATATTTGTACTTCTCGTTCTCAATCAATATATAAACAAATGCAATAATACCAATGTCGTATATCTTTAGTGAGATAATTGGCCTACACTCTAATGCCACATACTTGGCTGAATTGTAGGACCTGCAAATAGAAAATTCTACTTATCATTTTAAAACCTGAGTCTCCTTTCTTTCTAACATTCTTACAGTTTCAACAGCCACACAGTCAATTTATTGGTAGCTTATGTGAAAGAAATGTGAAGCAAAATGTACAATTTAGAATGTGTTTAATCAAAATTATTCAGTTGAGAAAATGCATTTGATTGATTCTGTAAAAGGTGATATAATCTTGTTGAAGCACTACAATTCTCTTTTCTATTGTACAACATCAACTAGTTTATCAGCAGGCACAAAATGCACGCATACACACACACACACACACACACACACACACACACACACACACACACACACACACACACACACACACACACACACACACACACACACACACACACACACACACACACACACACACACACATCTGACTGTTTAATATACTGTATATCAATTCAGATTTGGGCTCTCCAACCCTGTTCCTGTGAATTACCCTACTGTAGGTTTTCGCTCCAACCCTAGTTGTAACTAACCTGATTCAGCTTATCAACCAGCTAATTATTAGAATCATGTGTACTAGATTAGGGTTGGAGCGAAAACGTACAGAATGGGAGCTCTTCAGGAACAGGGTTGGAGAGCCCTGTGTAGGCAGTATTGTCCTACAGGCACTGCAATGTCGTTAGAGTAACTGGGGTGTTTATGTCATGTGACCGAGAAGCTACTGTCCTCAGCATCTCAAGATACATTCCATGGCTGCCAGCGCTCTATACCCTCAATGAACAGGCAGCTCTCTGCCTTCCAACGGAGCCAGAGCTGTCACCCAACCATGCTGCAGCTATCACAGAGCCTCTAATGGCGCTGGCCGCTCTGAGCATGTCAGGACTCAAAGGGCAAGATGGACTAGGCGGGGCCCAGGGCTCCGGGCAGGGTGAGGGTAACGGGGGGTGTCTTGGGAAATATGAGGACACCAGGACTGGTCATCTGGTCTGGCATATAAAAAGGGTGCAACATTTCATCCAAACACATGTAAACACTGTGGTGGGTGTGAGTCAGTGGTGGCTGGTGACACTTTAAATGGGGAGGACAGGCTTACAGTAATGGCAGGAACAGAATAATGGAATGGCCTCAAACACATTAAACACATGGCTTTCCATGTGTTTGATCCATTCCATTGACTGCATTCCATTCATTATTATGAGCCTTCCTCCCCTCACCAGCCACTTCTGGTGTGAGTGTCTAGACCTCTTTGCGCAGGGCCACTTTCACACTGCTGAAGATTTTGCCCAGGGCTTCAAAGAAGGGGTCACAGAAGGTCTGGATGCAGAGGGAGTAGATACGACTGATGCACTGTGACTCGATCAGGCAGCTCTTGATGCAGGGCACCACGGCCCAGATATGACAGAATGAGATGCAGGCGAAGAGGAAGCCCCAGAGCAGAGCCACGGGGATGCCGAAGATGGCTGAGAGGATGCGGTAGCACCAGTACTTGGACACGGTGAAGGTGGTGTAGCTGAGCTTCCACACCCCATCCAGACTGTGTGTGCCGTCAGGCTCTGCGATCACATCCTCAAACTCTACCTGCAGGGAAGGAATACCATGGACGACGTTAGTGAATTCTCACTGATGAAAGGAAGTGTAGTGTTTTCTGAGTACCTAACACCAGGGCCAGGATTTAACCAACGACGTGTTGTCAACAAACCCAATGCACGGTCGACAATATGCCTTTGGAAGGTCATTTTCTTAATATTCACGGAAAAGTAATGGTAAATGCTGTGAATGTCGGCACAAGTGTAAATTCCCTTTTAAAGTCAAGAACAATGAGCTTAGCAACAGTGCACCCTTGATTGAATCCTTGCCCAGTTTCCTCACAAATCAATGGATATGATTATGCAAAAATACATGTGTTATTATGACTTAACAACATTACTGTTATCATTAGTAGTGCCTGGGATACATAGTGGATGAAATAAACACAACTATACTGAGGGCCTATAGCACACTTCAATCTGTTCTGTGTACTGTACTAACAAATAGACCCCTTTCTGTGTTTGCAAACATTGCCACACTAGGGACACAGGGAGTTCTCATAGACCGCTAGCAAAAAAGCCTCCATTTACATGTTGCTTATGAGTGCATTTCCCACTACCTTGGATTATGATTGGATTGTAAAGCTTGCATGAATGACCTGCTTATTATAATGTGTGTGTCATCGTTGCCCATCAACTGCATTATACGTAAAAAACATTTTTTTAAAACACTTCAACCTTCAACTGGTAAACATACCCTTCGCTAACTTTACTACAGAATATATCAATGAGCGTTAACTACTGAATCTAAAATAGGTATTTGGCAAAGATCACAACTAAATATACTCTTAGCAACTGCTCAAGCAATAATCAAAACAACATTGTAAGCGTATGAGAACCCCAAAAACGTGTTTTGTTTAGAAGTAATAACTACAGTATGTAAATGTGGTCTATGTTGAATGGGTGCAGATGGTGATGGCTTTCATTTTCTGCCTCAAAAAGTCAGCGTGTGACGTGATTGTGTTGTGTACTGAAAAGGGGCTGAAACCCAGAGTTTCTTCACGTAAAATGCAAGTCTGTGATGGCCCAGTTTGTAATTGCTTGTTGTATTCAGTATCCAACACCTGGTCCTTACATAGACATCTGCAACTCAACCCTGAATGGTAATTAACTTGTTACACTCAACAGATGCCTAACAGATGTAAACCAATTTCTAGAATTTGAAATATTACTACTGAATCACAGTCTATTCCTTTTAATTATCACAACTTTAATATTGGTTGTAGGCATGCTTTCCAAACTGAAAAGTGGTGTGTGCATATGTATTCACCCCCTTTGCTATGAAGCCCCTAAATAAGATCTGGTGCAACCAGTTACCTTCAAAGGTCACATAATTAGTTAAATAAAGTCCACCTGTGTGCAATCGAAGTGTCCCATGATCTGTCACATAATCTCAGTATATATACAACTGTTCTGAAAGGCTCCAGAATCTGCAACACCACTAAGCAAGGCACATAACCAAGCAAGTGGCACCATGAAGACCAAGGAGCTCTCCAAACAGGTCAGGGACAAAGTTGTGGAGAAGTACAGAACAGGGTTGGGTTATAAAAAAATATCAGAAACTTTGAACATCCCACAGAGCACCATTAAATCCATTATAAAAACATTTGAAAGAATATGGCACCACAACAAACCTGCCAAGAGAGGGCCGCCCACCAAAACTCACGGATAAGGCAAGGAGGGCATTAATCAGAGAGGCAACAAAGAGACCAAAGTTGACCCTGAAGGAGCTGCAAAGCTCCACAGCGGAGATTGGAGTATCTTTAAGTCGTACACTCCACAGAGCTGGGCTTAATGGAAGAGTGGCCAGAAAAAAAGCCATTGATTATTAAAGGGGACAAAAGCAAACAGAGAACACCATCCCCACAGTGACGCATGGTGGTGGCAGCATCATGCTGTGGGGATGTTTTTCATTGGCAGGGACTGGGAAACTGGTCAGAATTGAAGGAATGATGGATGGTGCTAAATACAGGGAAATTCTGGAGAGAAACCTGTTTCATTCTTCCAGAGATTTAAGATTGGGACAGAGGTTCACCTTCCAGCAGGACAATGACCCTAAGCATACTGCTAAAGCAACACTCAAGCGGTTTAAGGGGAAACATTTAGTCATTAGTCATTTAGGTCAACATTGGATCATTCAGAGATCCTCACTGAACTTCTGGAGAGAGTTTGCTGCACTGAAAGTAAAGGGGCTGAATAATTTTGCACGGCCAATTTTTCAGTTTTTGATTTGTTAAAAAAGTTTGAAATATCCAATAAATGTCCGTTCCACTTCATGATTGTGTCCCACTTGTTGTTGATTCTTCACAAAAAAATACAGTTTTATATCTTTATGTTTGAAGCCTGAAATGTGGCAAAAGGTCGCAAAGTTCAAGGGGGCCGAATACTTTCGCAAGGCACTGTAAATGTCTTGGAATGGCCTAGTCAAAGCCCAGACCTCAATCCAACTGAGAAGCTGTGGCATGACTTAAAGATTGCTTTACACCAGCGGAACCCATCCGACTTGAAGGAGCTAGAGCAGTTTTGCCTTGAAGGATGGGCAAAATTCCCAGTTGTTAGATGTGCCAAGCTTATAGAGACAAACCCCAAGAGACTTGCAGCTGTAATTACTGCAAAAGGTGGCTCTACAAAGTATTGACTTTGGGGGGAGGGTGAATAGTTATGCAGGCTCAAGTTTTCTGTTTTTTTTTGTTTTATTTCTTGTTTCACAATAAAAAATATAAAAAAATTTGCATCTTCAAAGTGTTAGGCATGTTGTGTAAATCAAATGATACAAACCCCCCCCAAAATATTTTTTAATTCTAGGTTGTAAGACAACAAAATAGGTTAAATGCCAATGTGGTGAATCCTTTTGCAAGCCACTGTAAGTAATGAAAATACTGAGCTATAGTATACTCTGAAAAAAAAGTGTAACAAGTCACACCTTTTTTCTCTCTAAAAATATCTAAAATATCTAAAATATTTCTCTCAAAAATATTGACACCCTGAAAGATTCTTAGAAATAAAGTAGTCAAAAGATTAGTATTTGGTCCCATATTCCTAGCATGCGGTTACTACGTCAAGCTTGTGACTCTACAAACGTTTTGGATGCATTTGAAGTTCATTTGGATTGGGTTTCAGATTATTTGTACACTATAGAAATGCAAAATAATGTATTGTGTCCTTCTGGAGTCACTTTTATCGTAAATAATGGGTTTCTAAACACTTCCACATTAACATGTGGGTGCTACCATGACTACAGATAATCCCTGAATGAATCGTGAATAACACACCCCCAAGACATGATAACCATTATCAATAAAAGGAAAGGTTAGCATGTCTTGGGGGCTAACCATTACCAATAACAGGAAAGGTTAGCATGTCTTGGGAGCTAACCATTATCAATAACAGGAAAGGTTAGCATGTCTTGGGGGCTAACCATTACCAATAACAGGAAAGGTTAGCATGTCTTGGGAGCTAACCATTATCAATAACAGGAAAGGTTAGCATGTCTTGGGGGTACATTACAATCTTTGACCCTCTGTAATTTTCTCACTCATCATTATTCATGATTCTTTCAGGATTATCTGTAATCGTTGTAGCATCCACATTAATGCAGAAGTGTTTAGAAATATGGTTTACTCTTATTTAGAAAAAATGTCACTCCAAAATGGCTCAATACATTATTTAACATTAATTTATATTGAGCACAAAATCATCTGAAACAGAATAAAATAATATATATAACATAATATAATGTTTTGCATACAATATAGTTCAATATTTATATTTTTTATTTCATACAGTCATTATTGCTCATCTTCATCAATAATTTCTGACCCCACTGTACATGCTATACTTAACAGATGACTCACTCAAGTCAATAAAAGTTTTTTCATACGCCCTGTTTAGCCAGGCAGTAGACTATCTCCTTCCACGCTCTCCTGAGCTCTGGGGAAATATAGCGCATGATAGATTTCACTGTATGTAAACATGACGACAAACACAGAAAAAGCAGCTATAAAGCTCTGAAAAGAAACCACCTCATAATATCCCTGTCTGTCACAGCGCTTTAGCCCCATTCCAGAAATAAACGCTGGGTGCCGTGCTGGGGCATAAGGAACAGGCCTGGGACTATTTTTGGACATTCATGGCAGCAACACAGCAACATACTGAAGTGTTCAGTGTTGGCTTTAAGTTTAGACTTTAGACTTAATTTTAAACTAAGGTTTAAAACTTGTCTTTCCTTACTTGAGGCAAAACGAGTTCAACCTGTAGATTCAGTGTGCGTGTGAGTGGGTGGCGTCGTCATGGTTTACCTACCTTGATCACATCCTCATTGATCAATTTAGGGTCTCTGTTGATCAGGTCGATCTCCTTGGTGTGGCTGTCTTTCACAAATTTCTCCTCGTTGGTGTTGTACTGGTACTGGTCGGCCATGGTGGGGCCGTGGGCCTGGGCTGGGGCAGAGGCAAAGAGAGTAGTGGGGCGTGGAGGGCTGGGGCAGAGGACAGTGAGTGTGAACCCACTGAAGCAGACTGCAGGCAGTCCCCTCAGTCACACTGATCCTCCCTGTTGCCACTGTGACGACACGGCTGAAATTCCCGTGGACAGCTGCTACACACACACACACACACACACACACACACACACACACACACACACACACACACACACACACATACACACGCACACACACGCACACACACACACACACACACACACCAATACACAACTAAAAAAGCACACACACTTACATACCCACACACCTAGACTCACACACCTAGACACACACACACACAGCATGTCTTAAAGGGGACCCCAGAGCCGTGTCAAATTTCACACTGGGCTGTGGGGTCAGCAGGGCAGGGCTTACATGGTAGCATGAATTTCCACTCTAGGGTGATGCAGTGACGACTCTCCTACTCCTGCTCCCACTAACACCAACAGTTCACTACAGTACCATCCGCGCTGACCAACAACCTCCAGACAGGAAGAATGTAAGACTTTTTCATAAACAGTAATCCACTGTATTATGCTGAGTCAGCAAAGTATATGTGAATGCATAGAACATTTTCAAAACAAGATACTTAATTGATAAAGGTTTCAAGTAAAGAATGAGAAAGTATACATATTGGATTTACCAGATCATTCATCATTCATCCATGTTTTGTTGTTGTTTGATTTGTTGTTTGAAAGTCATTGAATGTTGTTTGACTGTGTAACAGTCCTCAGCCCTCTGGTCACTAGCACAAGGTTTATGTTGTAATCCCAGCTCGGTGTCATTACCTCTTCCCTTCATTCATAAAAGGTGAACGTGATCCTCTCTCTGTATCCTCACCGGTCATTGAAGTAAAACTCGTCCACCTCTACTCATCAACGTATTGATGAAAGCACAAGAAAGCATACTGTAGTTCAGCAGGTGTTGATGCATACCTACATTAACAATTAGAAACATGCACTTTACATATGCATTTTTTGGAATGTAATTACTTTTAATAGGCAATGGATGATGTGCACTTCAGCTGTGAACTGACCATCATTATACAATGTCAAATGAGTTTCAGCTAGCCCTGTAGACAAATGTCCTCTTGAGGTGCTCATTTTCAGTCATCATTAAGCTGTGATAAAAAATATATTTTATTGAGAATCTTGTCTAGCTTTATATTGATAAACTACCGCTGACATTGCAAATGTTACAGTTAATAAGCAGTCAGTGACATAATTGACAACTTCCATTATGTCTATTAACAAATTCTATGGGCTGTACAGCGAGCAAATAGAATAAAAAATAAATGACATTTTCATTTATGAGTCAAGCCTCACTGGTGGTAGAACACTGTGCAGTGTGTCACTGTCTCAATACATCCACGATAAAGTATTTAATTTAACCTATGGCATATTGCTGGACAGCACATAGTAGTGAGTCAGTGCCAATGCAAGACTAGTTACTGTAAAAGAGAGATTTTTTTTAACTAGGCAAGTCAGTTATGAACAAATTCTTATTTTCAATGACGGCCTTGGAACAGTGGGTTAACTGGCTGTTCAGGGGCAGAATGACAGATTTGTACCTTGTCAGCTCAGGGATTTGAACTTGCAACCTTGCAGTTACTAGTCCAACACTCTAACCACTAGGTTACCCTGCTACCCTCACACCCTGTCCTTGTGAGTCTCAGGGCAAGACAGAACAGAACAAGAGTGACCATGGAACATTTCTGGAAAACCAGGGAATTAATTCAATTTACCCAGAATTTTGCAACCCTAGTTAGTAGTAGCTGATTTCATTGACAAATCAAAATCAATATTAAATTAGAGTACTTTGGAGACAAGAAATTGCGTGTTTTATCCCATGGCTCCCGTCAACCCAGGCACATCCATCATCTACCAGGGAAAGAGCATACTCAAACTCGTCATTGTACTGTAGGTGATAGACGCTAGGGATCCACCTCTTTCCACCTCTCTCTCTCTCGGAGGACCATGCCTCAGGACTACCTGTCCCTTGTCCACCTGGTCGTGCTGCTGCTCCAGTTTCAACTGTTCTGCCTGCGGCTATGGAACCCTGACCTGTTCACTGGAAGTGCTACCTTGTCCCGGAACTACTTTTTTAGACTCTCTCTCTCTCTACCGCACCTGCTGTCTCTAACTCTGAATGATTGGCTATGAAAAGCCAAATGACATTTACTCCTGCACCCTCTACAACCACTGTGATTATTATTATTTTACCCTCCATTTGAACATCTTGGCCATGTTCTGTTATAATACCCCTATAAAACACAATACTCTCTCAAAATAAATGTATCATCTGATTTAGGATTCCTTGCAGTTGTCGGGATCAGTCATTACATCCTATATTTACTTGTTGCATAAACAAGACCATAGAAACATTATGATGATATGGAAAAGAGGAAGGAGAGGAGGAAAAAGAAGTGTTAGCTAAGCAAGCAACAGTAATAGCAGTGTATCACTATTGTAAGCCTGTTGCAATTTATCTCCACCAACAGACTGCTGTCCAGTAGCATGCAAAAAATACTGTATTGAGTCAAGTGAACTGTGTCTTTAGGGAAGAGCAGTGGCTTGATCATGTTCCCTGTACCAGTTCCCTTTGGGCAGAGAGACAGAAAGTGGGAGAGATGGAAATAGGGGGTGGGAGAGAGGAAAGGGGAGTGGTGGAATGGGATCAGAGTGTGGGCTGGGGTCTGGTGGGCTGGGGGTCGGGGCACGGAGAAGGAGGAGGGACAGAAATAGATCCCTGATTGTCACGGAGGGCATGCCTGTGTCTCCTGTGTGTGTCAATGCTGTAAACTGCAGTGGGTCCTGACCGACAGACTGAGACAGACAGACAGACAGATGGCACCCCAACAGATAGACCGCATGGGAGTAAAATTGATCGTCTAAGACTCCTAGACGTTTTGACATTGATGTTGACTTCTTTACTGAACAGTAGGGTCCACCAGACAACTTAAAAGGGTTTCTTACAATCCCAGAGAAATTGAAGAATGTATCCCTGTGGTATAGGCAAGGTTCACTGCAATTTCCATTGAAAATGAACTGTATCACAAAAATAGTTGCTTCATAAGTTTGTGAATGGTAGTATATGCATGCTAAGGGTCAGAAATCCCAATGATTAGTACGGTAGAGTGCATTAGCATCTCACAACAGCTGTGCAGTGCTTTTAAAGATTACATAATTTGAATTGCTGGGGCAACTATAATTGCCTAAGTCTATTTATGCTCCAGAGACAAGTCTGTAGCTCATTATGTTTTATCTTAATTGCTAACACATTTCTTCAAGCTATGGTTTAGAGATGAAACTGACTCCAATGAACCAATAATAGTTGTAAATTAGTATTTTGTACTAAAATAAGAAAAAATAAATAATATTATTTTTAGATACGGTGTAATATAATTAAACAGATTTACTAAATAAATATGACAAGTTCTACTTTTTAAAATCCATCCTTTGCAGAGTAAAGGTTGCAAAGTATTTTTTTCTTTGAGAATAAGGTCATGACTGCAAACAACCAGTGCCAATGTAGTGTGCTTCAGCCCATCCCACTCCCTCCATCCTCCCTCCCTCCATCCTCCCCCCCCCCCCCCCCCCCCCCCCCTCCCTCCCTCCCTCCCTCCCTCCCTCCCTCCCTCCCTCCCTCCCTCCCTCCCTCCCTCCCTCCCTCCCTCCCTCCCTCCATCCTCCCTCCCTCCTCCCCCCCCTCCCTCCCTCCCTCCCTCCCTCCCTCCTTCCTTCCTTCCTTCCTTCCTTCCTTCCTTCCTTCCTTCCCTCCCTCCCTCCCTCCCTCCCTCCCTCCCTCCCTCCCTCCCTTCTTCCCTCCACCCTCCCTCCACCATCCCTCCACACTAGTGGAGTAGTAGTCGGACGTTGCTGCTACCACAGCACTGTCTCATACTCTTAAAGAAGGGAGTGATGGCGATGTTTAACACACTATTCAACACAGTCTGAACCCAGTGCATGTTGATCAGGAAGAGGTGCATACAGGGCATGATCAGCCTGGGGACGGACAGGCAGACAGACAGACTGAGCATTAACAGGCCAGTGCAATATCTCTTAAAGCAAGTTTACACTATACACAATGCATTGAAACAACGGGCACATCATTCGACTCCATCAATCACCAACTGAAGACATTGGATGGACCACATCAGAGGAGGTCAAATGTGAGAGGACCCACCAGATGTGTAGGCAGCTGAGGACAGCGAAGAGGATCCCTGCTACCAGAGAGACGGGCACGGCCAGGAGGATGGAGATGAGCAGGTAGCACCAGAGACGGGACACTTCAAACAGGGCGTGGCTCCACAGCCACACATTATTGAAGCTCCGCACCGAGGGGGGCTCAGCTATCACGTCTTCAAAGGTCACCTCAGGAGACACAGAGGACAGTCAGGGCATGGCCTGGTGGGAGCTCTCTTTAGCATGGGACTTTAGTGAAGTTCTATGTTTGGGGTTGGTCAGAATAAGGAGGTTGGGAGGTTCTCAAATACTTTATATTTTTTAATTATTGAATGTGATGCAGAGAAGCCACAGACATGAACTGAATCACACTCACTGCAATAACCACATTACAATGGGACTGAATCATTACTTATAATATAGTCACGGCGCGAGATGAAAAACGAGGTATAGTTCAAACTGTGTCCACATGAGGTCAGCATCGCTCAGCACACCAGTTTTCAACATCAGATTCCACTTTGTTGGATGCCAGATCTCCCTCTCTATTGCCTTCAGATGTATGTCCAGTCTACCATTAAAGCTACGGGGTTTGAGGTACATGAGTGCTCATGTCAATAAAATCCTAGCCAGTTAATCCATACCACTGAACATTGTATGCATTGTATAGACATTACCTAACGAGTTTACCATTAATGGCTCATGGTGTACAGAGAACTCTATGTAGGTGACCCAAATCCTTCCCTATGTCAACCATAACATTTCCAGAGTATCTCAGAACATCAATACGTGATTATATGCATACTATTGCTCTTATTTCATGCCTGTGTTTAAACCTCCCCTTCCCCTATCTGGAAGTCAACAGACAGGGGATGTGGGGTATGCGGAGTATTTGCAAGCACACTCAGTGCTTTTATCTCCCACAGAGTGCTCTCTGTCTGTATAAACCTTCACTTTAACTCGCTGTTTACCGGGCTGTGCAGCAGTGTGTGTCAGTTACCTTTAGACACTTGTTGACTCCCCTTGGGTCCCTGTCCTTCACCAGAGGCCTGGTGTAACTGTGGATAGAGATGGAGAGTGAGACAGAGTCATCTTCTTGGGCTGGTTCCTCTGCCTCTACCTACACTACTTCCTCCAGTAGTCCCTCTGCTGTGTGTCTGTCTGGAGGGATTCCCGGGGGTGGGACCCACAGAGGAGTCTCCTGCTCCACTATGTCCTCCAGGTCTAGCCTGGTCTTGGCTGGCGTACGCCCTGTGGCCATGGTGTGTGTGTCTCAGTGGCGTGCACCTTCACTGGGCTGGGACAGAGGATGAAGGGCAGGGGGGGTCACTCTGGAGGTTGACCACCATAGACCAATCCTACTCCGCTCGCCCCAGCAGCCCAGTCGCTGACACCCCAGTGGGACATAGTGGACTGGTGACTGCATCTGTGCATACTCCCTCAATGTGGAATTCCCAAATTGGCTTTCACAGGCCTGACAAGCCAAATGAAGGAGCTTTGACCTGTGTGAGAACTTTCCTAAAGGAGGAGCTGTCCTCCACATTGTAATTGACAGAGTAAAATTTGCGAATTATATACAAAAAACATCTGAGGCACATGTGTTGATTTGAGTCCATTGATAACACTGTGCTAATTATAATGATGTTGGTAATGCTGCTTCGTCCTGTAAAACATATTTTGCCGGATTTCAAGACACAAAATACATAGTGAGACAATGATATACACTATATATACTGCTCAAAAAAATAAAGGGAACACTAAAATAACACATCCTAGATCTGAATTAATTAAATATTCTTACTAAATACTTTTTTCTTTACATAGTTGAATGTGCTGACAACAAAATCACACAAACATGATCAATGGAAATCAAATTTATCAACCCATGGAGGTCTGGATTTGGAGTCACACTCAAAATTAAAGTGGATAACCACACTACAGGCTGATCCAACTTTGATTTAATGTCCTTAAAACAAGTCAAAATGAGGCTCAGTAGTGTGTGTGGCCTCCACGTGCATGTATGACCTCCCTACAACGCCTGGGCATGCTCCTGATGAGGTGGCGGATGGTCTCCTGAGGGATCTCCACCCAGACCTGGACTAAAGCATCCGCCAACTCCTGGACAGTCTGGTGGATGGAGCGAGACATGATGTCCCAGATGTGCTCAATTGGATTCAGATTTGGGGAACGGGCGGGCCAGTCCATAGCATCAATGCCTTCCTCTTGCAGGAACTGCTGACACACTCCAGCCACATGAGGTCTAGCATTGTCTTGCATTAGGAGGAACCCAGGGCCAACCGCACCAGCATATGGTCTCACAAGGGGTCTGAGGATCCCCCTGGAGGATGTTGCAGGCAGCAGAACGTTCTCCACGGCATCTCCAGACTCTGTCACGCCTGTCACAAGTGCTCAGTGTGAACCTGCTTTCATCTGTGAACAGGGAACAGGGCTCCAGGGCTCCAGATTTGCCAATCTTGGTGTTCTCTGGCAAATGCCAAACGTCCTGCACAGTGTTGGGCTGTAAGCACAACCTCCACCTGTGGACGTCGGGCCCTCATACCACCCTCATGGAGTCTGTTTCTGACCGTTTGAGCAGAGAAATGCACATTTGTGGCCTGCTGGAGGTCATTTTGCAGGGCTCTGGCAGTGCTCCTCCTGCTCCTTCTTGCACAAAGGCGGAGGTAGCGGTCCTGCTGCTGGGTTGTTGCCCTCCTACGGCCTCCTCCATGTCTCCTGATGTACTGGCCTGTCTCCTGGTAGCGCCTCCATGCTCTGGACACTACGCTGACAGACACAGCAAACCTTCTTGCCACAGCTCGCATTGATGTGCCATCCTGGATGAGCTGCACTACCTGAGCCACTTCTGAGGGGTGTAGACTCTGTCTCATGCTACCACTAGAGTGAAAGCACCGCCAGCATTCAAAAGTGACCAAAATATCAGCCAGGAAGCATAGGAACTGAGAAGTGGTCTGTGGTCACCACCTGCAGAACCACTCCTTTATTGGGGGTGTCTTGCTAATTGACTATAATTTCCACCTGTTGTCTATTCCATTTGCACAACAGCACGTGAAATGTATTGTCAATCAGTGTTGCTTCCTAAGTGGACAGTTTGATATCACAGAAGTGTGATTGACTTGGAGTTACATTGTGTTGTTAAAGTGTTCCCTTTATTTTTTTGAGCAGTGTATATACAAAAGTATATACCCCTTCAAATGATTGGATTTGACTATTTCAGCCACACCCATTGCTGACAAGTATATCAAATCGAGCACACCGCCATGCAATATCCATAGACAAACATTGACAGTAGAATGGCCTTACTGAAGAGCTCAGTGACTTTCAACGTGGCACCATCATAGGATGCCAGTTCGTTAGATTTCTGCACTGCTAGAGCTGCCACGGTCAACTGTAAGTGCTGTTATTGTGAAGTGGAAACTTCTAGGAACATCAATGGCTCAGCTGCAAAGTGGTAGGCCTCACAGAACGGGACCGCCAAGTGCTGAAGCGCGTAAAAATCATCTGTAGAAGCTACTCGGTGGCAACACTCACTTCTGAGTTCCATACTACCTCTGGAAGCAACGTCAACACAAAAACTGCACAAAAACAGAAAAACTTCATAAAATGGGTTGTCATGGCCGAGCAGCCACACACAAGCCTAAGATTACCATGCTCAATGCCAAATGATGGCTGGAGTGGTGTTAAGCTTGCCGCCATTGGACTCTGGAGCAGTGGAAACGCATTCTCTGGAGTGATTAATTATGCTTCACCATCTGGCAGTCTGAAGGAAGAATCTGGGATTGGTGGATGCCAAGAGAACACTACCTGCCCCAATGCATAGTGCCAACTGTAAAGGTTGGTGGAGGAGAAATAATGGTCTGGGGCTGTTTTTCATGGTTCGGGCTAGGCCCCTTAGTTCCAGTGAAGAGAAATCTTAACCCTACAGCATACAATGACATTCTAGACGATTCTGTGCTTCAAACTTGGTGGCAACAGTTTGGGGAAGGCCCTTTCCTGTTTCAGCATGAAAATGCCCCCGTGCACAAAGTGAGGTCCATACAAAAACGGTTTGTCGAGTTCGGTGTGGAAGAACTTGACTGGCCTGCACAGAGCCCTGACCTCAGCCCCGTCGAACACCTTTGGGATGAATTGGAACGTAGACTGCAAGCCAGGTCTAATCTCCCAACATCAGTGCCCAGGCTCACTAATGCTCTTGTGGCTGAATTGAAGCAAGTCCCTGCAGCAATGTTCCAACATTTAATGTAAAGACTTCCCAAAAGAGTGGAAGCTGTTATAGCAGCAAAAGGGGGACCAACTTCATATTAACGCCTAAGATTTTGGAATGAGATGTCCATTGAGCAGGTGTCCACATACTTTTGGTCATCTAGTGTATCGCAGGGCATATATATACAAGTGTCAGACATTGAATTGGATCAATAGATTGAATAGATCCACATCCAGCATGATTCACATGGATGTGATGTGATTTTATTGTCATGCTGGGGGTGCCATCCACATCGCCTGGTTGAACAGCACAGGAGACGGCGCTGACGCAGTATGCCCTTCAGTCTGCAGACATGGAGAGCCAGCAAGCAGCCTGTTCAAAGCCTTGTAATAGAGCCATTGAAAGTGAGATATAATGTATGGCTTTATAGCGCTCTCTGCTGGCCAATACTTTTTACTCTGCATTTGTCTATTTAGAAGCCTATGAAACATAATTGCCAAACATGCAAGCTGACAGGGTGAATTAGTTTTTGCACACATCTTTGTCTGCTGTACTGTACCACTACCCATTGCTGCTTACTGCAGACTTGAGTCAAAGTGTAGATAAATATACAGACAACAATCATCATCAAATAAGCTTCGACTTGGTGATATAGTGTACTGAATGGAGTGTCTCCCCCAGGTATTGATGGGTGGATTGCTTTTACAGCAGCCATTCTGGAGTAGGGTATCGAGACTGGATGTGATGATTGATGTGTGGTGAAATCATGGTGATGGAATGCACCAGGCATCTTGGTGGGTGAGCCCCACAGACAGAGACAGAGATGTGTCTGCTCTTTATCACACAACAGAAATTATGTAGAAGTGACTTAAGCCACCGTGGCTTTGTTAATCTGTCATATAATATACAGTGCCTTCATAAAGTATTCATACCCCTTGACTTATTCCACATTTATTTGAGATTTTAAATGGATTTTAAAAAAACGTCTCACCCATCTATCTACACACAATAACACATAATGAACAAGTGAAACATGTTTTTCAAAAATGTTGCAAATGTATTGAAAATGAAATATAGATATATCTCATATACATAAGTATTCACACCCCCAAGTCAATACTTTGGCAGCGATTACAGCTGTGAGTCTTTCTGGGTATGTCTCCAAGAGCTTTCCACACCTGGATTAAGCAACTCCAGTATAGATTTGGCCGATTTGTGTTTCAGATTATTGTCCTGCTGAAAGGTGAATTCATCTCCCTGTGTCTGGTGGAAAGCAGACTGAACCATGTTTTCCTCTATAATTTTGCCTGTGCTTAGCTCCATTCCATTCATTTTGTATTTTTAAAAACTCCCCATTCCTTAACCATTACAAGCATAACCATAACATGATGCAGCCTCAACTATGATTGAAAATATGGAGAGTTGTACGCAGCAAGTGTGGTATTGTATTTTTTGCAGTATTACTTTAGTGCTTTGTTGCAAACAGGATGCATGCTTTGGAATATTTTTATTCTGTACAGGCTTCCATCTTTTCATTCTGTAAATCAGGTTAGTATTGTGAAGTAACTACAATGTTGTTGATACATCCTCAGTTTTCTCCTATCACAGCCATTAAACTATAACTTTTTTTAAGTCACCATTGATCTCATGGTGAAATCCCTGAAATCCCAGAGTGCCCTTCCACTCCGGTAACTGAGTTAGGAAGGACGCCTGTATATGTGGAGTGACTGGGTGTATTGATACGCCATCCAAAGTGTAATTAATAACTTCACCATGCTCAAAAGTATATTCAATATCTGCCTCTTTTTTTACCCATCTTCTTTGCGAAACATTGGAAAACCTCCCTGCTCTTTGTGGTTGAATCTGTGTTTGAAATTCCCTCCCTATTGAGGGATCTTACAGATAACTATATGTGTGGGGTACAGAGATGAGGTAGTCATTCAACAATCATGTTAAACACCATTATTGCACCATCCATGCAACTTATTATGTGACCTGTTTATTCCTGATGTTATTTAGGCTTGCAATAACAAAGAAGTTGAATACTTATTGACTCAAGACATTTCAGCTTTTATTTTGTATCAATTTGTAAACATAAAAATAAAAATAAATCCACTTTTACATTATGGGGTATTGTGTGTAAGCCAGTGACACATTGTTATTATTTTTAATCAATTTTAAATTCAGACTAAACAACAAAATGTGGAAAAGGTCAATGGGTGTGAATACTTTCTGAAGGCACTGTAATTAAGTAATGTGCGTATAGAAACATTGAATTATACAACTACTAAGCTAGCAGGCAGCCCTTTGTGGCCCTCACCTTTGCCAGACACTACTCTATATCATCTTTGTAGATCATCATGGAGAGGGGCTTTGGGCCAGGAACTCCAGCTGACTACAGGTTCAAATAGACAACTCTGTTTGAACTTGCTCTGAGCACATTACCCCCTACCAGTTTTGGCTTCCCGGGTGATTTAAGGGGAACATCTGCTTAACCTTTAGACGCATTAGTAGATCTCCAGTGTGTATGTCTGATCCCAGGATGCATTGGACCGGTATTTTAAAAGACATTTCAATAAATAATGTACATAAAGGTAGATAGACTCAGCGAAAAGACATTGCCACAAGCAGCACCGCAGATATTGAGATGAGTGAGATGAAAGACTGCACTCACAAACCGTCATACACAGTATATTCGCATGTGCACGGGTTCACTTCACGTTGGTACAGTGTGGTAGCCAGGCAACCAAAACAGCAGAGAAGTTGCGCCTGTTCAACGTTCTTAGTTGTTCCGGAAATTGACCTACTATGCTGTTTACTTAATGCATCTATGTAATATCGCTGAGTCTACCTTTAAATAAATAATTTAAACATGTTTTAACGGATGAAATACACTACATGACCAAAAGTATGTGGACACCTGTTCGTCGAACATCTCATTCCAAAATCATGGGCATCAATATGGAGTTGGTCCCCCCTTTTCTGCTATAACAGCCTCCACTCTTCTGGGAAGGCTTTCCACTAGGTCTTGGAACATTATGCGGAGATTTGCTTCAATTCAGCCACAAGAGCATTAGTGAGGTCGGGCACTGATGTTGGGCAATTAGGCCTGGCTCGCAGTCTGCGTTCCAATTCATCCCAAAGGTGTTCGACGGGGCTGAGGTCAGGGCTCTGTGCAGGCCAGTCAAGTTCTTCCACACCGATCTCGACAAACCATTTCTGTATGGACCTCACTTTGTGCACTGGGGCATTGTCATGCTGAAACAGGAAAGGGCCTTCCCCAGGCTGTTGCCACAAAGTTGGAAGCATAGAATCGTCTAGAATGTCATTGTATGCTGTAGAATTAAGGTGGCCCTAGCCCGAAACATGAAAAATAGCCCCAGACCATTATTCCTCCTCCACCAAGCTTTACAGTTGGCACTATGCATTGGGGCAGGTAGCGTTCTCATGGCATCCGCCAATCCCAGATTAGTCCGTAGGACTGCCAGATGGTGAAGCGTGATTCATCAGAGAATACATTTCCACTGCTCCATAGTCCAATGGCGGCGAGCTTTACACCACTCCAGCCGACACTTTGCATTGCACATGATGATCTTAGGATTGTGTGCGGCTGCTCGGCCATGGAAACCCATTTTGTGAATGTCCCGCCGAACAGTTATTGTGCTGACGTTGCTTCCAGAGGCAGTTTGGAACTCTGTAGTAAGTTTTGCAACTGAGTACAGACGATTTTTACACATTACATGCTTCAGCACTCGGCGGCCCATTCGGTGAGCTTGTGTGGCCTACCACCCCGGCTGAGCCATTGTTGCTCCTAGATGTTTCCACTTCACAATAAGAATCACTTACAGTTGACCGGAGCAGCCATAGCAGGGCTGAATTTTGATGAACTGACTTGTTGGAAAGGTGGCATCCTATGACTGTTCCAAGTTGAAAGTCACTGAGCTCTTCAGTAGGGCTACTATATGTAGTCAGGTAGATTCAATCACTGAGAAGTCTCATGCTGGCCTGTCTTTTTCACTGGCTTTATTCAGATGATAATAAGCTCTGTCATGCTGTATGTCTGTAGCTATAGGCTGTGGGTAATGAGACACACAGCCTGTGTAATGTCAAGAGCAGGTTCAGGCCTCTCTCTCTTTCGCTCTATGCTCTCCCAAACTGGATCAAAAGTCTAGCATCCAGCACTGCAGCAGAGGACCTTGTTGCTGTGTCCATGCCTACTGCCTCACTGCATTTCCATGACGACAGGCACAGACGACATTTAAGGCATCCCTCAGCTTCATGGTGGATGGTTCCATTTTTAAATCTCCATGTTGCTGTTTTGATGTTTTATACTAGTTTGACCTTTTATCCCTTGCATTAATATATACTTGCACATGACACACAGTTTTTCACTGTAAGATGGTTTTAATTATTGTAATTATTAGAAAAGATAAATCTATTGTTGTTACTCTTGTAATTATGCTTTATTTAAATAATGTGTTAATGAGAGAAAGTTAATTAGAAGCTTTACATTCCTGCTGTACAATTTTAAAATAGGAAAGTATTCCAATACCTTTTTTCCTGTTCATTGGAAACATGAGTAAACACGTCCATAAATGTTATTTCAGAATATAAACTGAGCAAAAAAAGATCATTCCTAAAAATTCAATTAACATCACAGATCATCATTGTAAAGGGTTTAAACACGGTTTCCCATGCTTGTTCAATGAACCAAACAATGAATGAACATGCACCTGTGGAACGGTCGTTAAGACACTAACAGCTTACAGATGGTAGGCAATTAAGGTCATAGTTATGAAAACTTTGGACACTAAAGAGGCCTTTCTACTGACTCTGAAAAACACCAAAAGAAAGATGCCCAGGGTCCCTGCTCATCTGTGTGAACGTGCCTTAGGCATGCTGGAAGGAGGCATGGGGACTGCAGATGTGGCCAGTGCAATAAATTGCAATGTCTGTACTGTGAGACGCCTAAGACAGCGCTACAGGGACACAGGACGGCACCTGATCATCCTCGCAGTGGCAGACCACGTGTAACAACACCTGCACAGGATCGGTACATCCCAATATCACACCTGCGGGACAGGTACAGGATGGCAACAACAACTGTCCGAGTTACACCAGGAATGCACAATCCCTCCATCAGTGCTCAGACTGTCCTCAATAGGCTGAGAGAGGCTGGACTGAGGGCTTGTAGACCTGTTGTAGGGCAGGTCCTCACCAGATATCACGTGCAACAACGTTGCCTATGGGGACAAACCCACCGTCGCTGGACCAGACAGGACTGGCAAAAAGTACTCTTCACTGACGAGTCGCGGTTTTGTCTCACATGGGGTGATGGTCGAATTTGCGTTTATCGTTGAAGGAATGACCATTACACGAGGCCTGTACTCTGGAGCGGGATCGATTTGGAGGTGGAGGGTCCGTCATGGTCTGGGGCGGTGTGTCACAGTATCATCGGACTGAGCTTGTTGTCATTGCAGGCAATCTCAACGCTGTGCATCACAGGGAAGACACCCTCTCCTCATGTTGTACCCTTCCTGCAGGCTCATCCTGACATCCTGGCTCATCCTGACATGACAATGCCACCAGCCATACTGTTCGTCTAGGACCTGTTGGATTGGAGGGTGAGGGCTAGGGCCATTCTCCCCAGAAATGTCCAGGAACTTGCAGGTGCCTTGGTGGAAGAGTGGGGTAACATCTCACAGCAAGAACTGGCAAATCTGGTGCAGTCCATGAGGAGGAGATGCACGGCAGTATTTAATGCAGCTGGTGGCCACACCAGATACTGACTGTTACTTTTGATTTTGACCCCCCCTTTGTTCAGGGACTAGTCACATGTCTGTGGAACTTGTTCAGTTTATGTCTCCGTTGTTGAATCTTATGTTCATACAAATAGTTACAAATGTTGAGTTTGCTGAAAATAAACGCAGGTGACAGTGAGAGGACGTTTCTTTTTTTGCTGAGTTTATAATTCATACAACATTATATGAAACAAGCATACACTTTAACCCCCTAAGGTCGATGTCCGCGCCCCTGTGTCAGTCTAATTGTAATAATAAAACAATCCCCATAAAAATATGTCAATTTAAGCTAGGAATGTGTTTGTTTTGGGATCGGATGCCTCTCAATCCACCACATCTGCCTATATCACAATTCTGCATCTGTGGTGAAAGGTGACAAAACTTGAGCGATGTTTGTCAGACCACGAGACAATCCCGAAAATCGGTCTGCTCACAAAATCATCTGTAGCGTACCAACGGTTTGGCTTACAAACTATGGAAAGATGAGACTAACGAACATGATGTTGAGGCCACAGGCCTTACAAAACTCATCTGAAGGTCCCTTGGTACCAGCTGAAAAAATGAATGGAAGTATATATGGAGACTGTAACAGAATGTTTCGGTTTAGGCCTGTCATGAAACAATGGTAAAGTCAATGAAATTCTGTCACAATAATTTCATATTTCACATTAAAACACTGGTCTTGTGTTGGAGACATTACCTGAATGAATCCCATACCAATAAATAATGGACACCTACTCAGAGGCATATTATGTACAGCTTATGAGTAGGGGCTTGAGTTTTTACCAACCACATGATCTGACTTGAAAAATCTCAGGGCCCTATAGTTTTCCTGGTCAGGACACATAATCAGGAAAAACTCAGGGTGCTACGAGTACCGATGGCTGTCATATTAACAGTCCAAATTGAAGTGTGCTATCCACTGTCCTCTGTTTAGCCATGCTCCTCTGGTATCTGGCCAGGTATTCTGATTCCCTGGTCCAGAGTGTTCCTGGGGCTGGAGTTGGTGCAGCTGGAGCGCTTGTCGGCCATGCTGCTGGTTCTCTGAATGAACTGGAGGAAGTTCTCCTGAAAGGAGCCCTCATGGCTGGAGGCCACCAGCTCCACCGGCCCAGAGGAGCAGCAGCGCCGGAACTTGACCAACTCCTCCCTGATCTGTCTGTTGAGAAGGCCATAAAAGAAAGGGTTGACAGCAAAGGAGGAGTAGGCCAGCCAGGTGACGGCCTCCTCCACGTCCCCGGGACTCTGCAGGGACGATCTGAAGGACAAGTGCAGGTGGAAGGAGAAGTAAGGCAGCCAGCAGAGCAGGAACTGGCTCACAATGACCACCAGGGTGAGGGCAGCCTTACCCCCGCTGAATGCCCTCTCAGGGGACAGTCTCTGGGGCAGGCTGCGTGTGGCGGTGATGATGGTGGTCTGGCTGTTGATGGAGTCAGAACGGTTGGCACGTTTGGCTGGGTTGGACGAGGCCCAGGTGGTTGTCGCTGGTGCGTGCTGCAGGGCAGCCGAGCGCGCCACCTTGTACACGTTACAGTAGACAGCAAAGATGACAATGGCAGGTAACAGGAAACACACCACGCTGAAGAGCACGGCGAACACCTTCCTCAACCGACTGTGGCTCCAGTGGAGGGAGCAGTGGTTGGCAGCGATGGAGCTGTGGGCCCCGTAGGCAGGCCAACCAAACAGGGTGACCAGGGCCAGAAGGATGGACTTGACCCATATGAGGAGCATTATGCCGATGGCTAGATTGATGCTCATCTTCACCTCGTAGCGCATGGGATGGACGATGTAGTAGTAGCGCTCCACACTGATGGCAGTGATGGTGAGGATGGAGGCACAGATGAGGAACACGTTGAGGAAGATGTAGACCTGGCATTCCAACACGGTGAACACCACGGTGCCAAAGAAGGGTGAGTTGGAGATGATGCCCAGGGGCATGAGGAGGATGGCACACAGCAGGTCCACTGCACACAGGTGGCACACAAAGGCAAACCTCTTCAGGTGAGGGGCGCGGGCGATGGCCACCATGACTCCAGTGTTGGCCAATAGGGCAATGAGATTAAGGGTCACCATTGCAAACAGCCCAATCAGATCTTTGATCTGAGACTGGGAGCTGGTGACCACTCCCACCTCTGCAGGGACTGTGGGGTTGGGTCCCCATAGACCAGTTGTGAGGTTGGCCCCTGTGCGATTGGGAATAGAGGCCAGCATCGGACCAGATTTCTCCATATTTCACAGAAAACTAGTCAGAGGCATCACTACAGCAGCAGGCCCCATTGCAATGTTAACTTTCTTCTCTTTTCACGTACTTGTCATCATGTTGGATATGTCCTGTTAAGGAGACAAAAACACAATTTAAACATTTACTGTATAGGAGCTTGAAATGTCATGCTGATGCAGCTTAACATATGGTTTGCTCCTACGGTACATGTTGCTTTGAACATATGGTTTACTCTCACAGTACATGTTGCTTTGATGCCTGGTAATCTTTTTCTATTAAATCAGTCTTCTTCCCTGTCATGTGAGGGATGACCTAATTGATTTATTCCATTTCAGACGGCCCTGGAGACCGCATTGTATTGACAAGGAATATGTTCTACATTAAATAACCCTTTAAGCCTTCTACAAGTTGAATATTCATGACTTATTTGCTCTAGGCTGCACTGAGCATTTCTATATTTCTTTCAGGTCTTGTTCTAAAAAGAAAACGTATGTAGGGGTGAGTTGATAATTAGCCCAAGGTCAGAGTGGAAATATACTGTACTTTCTATCTCATGCCTTGCTCAAACAGAAGAGGATGAGAGGGAAATCAAAAAAACATTTAGGGTAAAATAAGAGTCAAAATAGCTGTGTTTTTGAGACAAGATTGTAATTGGATCGCAATTGTATATCATGAAATTAGGGGGTAAAACACTAAATTAAATACAAAATTAAATCACCCAAATGAAATCCAACCAATTTGACACAAACATTGGAGTCAACATGGGCTAGCATCCCTGTGGAACGCGTCCCTGTGGAACGCTTTCGAAAACCTTGTAGAGTCCATGCCTTGATGAATTAAAGCTGTACTAAGGGCAAAATATTTGTAAGATGTTCTTAATGTTATGTACACTCAGTGTATAATCTAATATAGTAATGAAGTTAGAATAAAAATAAAACAAAGCAAATTAATTTGTAAAATGTTGGATATTATTTACATTTCTACAGCATTATAGTCACAAGAGGATGGCCTGAGCGCTCTCTATTTCACTGCCTGGACGTTATCTGAGAAGCCAAACTACCAGATCACATGGACCTAAAACCAAGACAGCTAAAGAAATGAGAATACACATGCATTTTCACTGTTTTGATAAGAAAAACAGATGCACAAGTTGATTCGGAATTAGAAAAAAACAGTTTTAGTTCAGATAAAGTACTTCCCACTGGGCAAAAACTGGTTGAATCAATGTTGTTTATATGTCATTTCAACCCCCCAAAAATGTGATGAAGATGAACCAACTTGGGAAAATGATTAGATTTCCAAACAGTTATCAACATAAGGGCATATCATATTTTCTTTACCTAACTTTTAACCTAAATATAATGACATGGTGAATAATTTGTTTAAATTTCATGTTGAATTCATGTTAGTTGAATGTAAATCAAAACTAGACGAACTGCCGTCTATGCCCAGTGGGTTACTACAGTATGTCTAAAACATATAGTCCTTACTCCTTGCTACATGGTGTCAGCATTGCATGGATTTGGGGAACACAAAGTAGGTAACAGTAAAGGGCACATTAGATACGATGTGGTGCACGGGGCCAATGGATGGAGTGGTGCTTTTCACTCACAGAGGAAAGCAAAACAACTCTATCCTTGCCTTTTGACTTTGATTCATAAGCCCGGTATTAGTCCCTTTAATGAATGTCCTGGTCCTTTCCATCTTTAGAAAGGTGTATTTTCTACAGACAGGAGAAAAAGTATAACACTTAAAAATTATGTTTTGCACTGAAAGATCAATGACTTCTGTTAAATGGCGCTATTTTCTGAGAGGTCACACGAGTCACCCATGCTTTCCCTCCAATGTACCCCTCACTGCCCCCACCCCACTTCCTGTCCTTCTCTCAGCCCACCCCTTCCCTTCCCTCTCCTACCAGCCATTTCAGCTACTGTCAACTGGGTAACCCACTGAGATGAGTCAGTATAATATCCTTCAATGTTAATATATTAAAAGTATTTTCTTAAAATTTACATTTTGTATTTAGGATGTAACTAAAGATAGATTTAGAGGCACATGTTTTGTAAGGCTGTATATTATGAATGATAATAGAAACATTTCTGTTACATTTCCATTCATAAGGTATACTATTCTACTCAAAAGATAAGTCATTTCTTAAGAGAACATACATATAGTGGACACTGGAGATATACTGTACATTACCTTGCATTTGAAATACATGCACCTGAACTAGAAAACCCACTCCCCAAAAAACAACTCTTTAAAATAGCTTGTTGCCTCAACTTTCAGCTCATCTATGACTGTCTGATGAAACATTCAAAGTGATTTCACTCTATGTAAAAATACACAGTGCATCTCCAACAGAATGTACACCTGTTAGCTATGACCCCTGTCGAGGATACATTTTATGGATTTGTGAACTTAGTCAAAATGAGTAGAACGATAATAAGTCTTGTAACCTACCCATATGAGATTATGATATGTCCAGTCCAATTCAAAGAGACCAGGATTTTATGATTCGTCCTTTCTGGATATCCCAGTTGTTTTAGTGAGGAGACATCAGTTAAGCAGATCCAGACGTGAACAGGTCCACATAGACCAGTTACACTGGGTATTTCCACTGGCTGAGCAGGACAAGATACACACTGCTGAGGATAGTTAGCCAGTGGGTTTTCCAGAGGTTTTGAAGTCTGTGGTATAGGTGTAGAGGGAATCTCCCTGGTCCAGACCAGGCTGTGATCACAGAGGGACACTAGTGTGAGAGCAGGTGAGTAGAGGGTGATCACTTCACTTCACTCAGGATGGTGTCTAAGTCCCTGATAGATGTGAGGATGCGCTTTCCATCCCTCCTCCTCCTCTCTATCACTGTGTAAGGCAGTGACTGTCACACATTGTGTACTGTGTGATTCCCTCCCCTACCTACCTCCCTCCCTCCCAGAGAGACACACACTCCACTGTCCACTAAAGAGAGTTTTTCCCTGGGTCCTAGAGCACACCAATTCAAAAGACTGATATCAGCTCTGCGTTAACATGTAAATGCCAGTTGCAGTTAACATGTTGGCGTTTTCCAACAATGTGTGTCTATTATTTCGATGCAAATACATTTGATTTTACAACCAAATAGCACATTACTCAGTGAGGGTGAGGTATAATCTTGTCGTGACTCCTGAACTTTCCTATATTGGATTTAGTGATTGACCCAGCTGTGGTGATATGAGAACATTTCCACCAATCTCTGGATGACACTGTTCAAAATATAGGTTTATGGAAGAAACTAATGGTAAGCAAAACTGTGTTGGTGTTGCGGTTTATCGAAATGTGTTGTCTGAAGAATGTGGTCAACACATCCAACTGTGCATCTACAGCACGTTGCAAACATGTTGGGCAACAACCACTAAATAGTGGCAACCCACAGAAGTAACATCAAAAGTGCTGAAAAAATAACTTAAGAGTGATTGGTCAAAACACTGGGGTCTGGACTGAGTTACATAAATAGGTGAAAGCATATGCAGTCTCCTCAGAGAGAGAGAGAGGTCTGACAGCCAGCTGGAGGGTTATTTGTTTATTGAGCCTTCAAGTAAATAGATCAGGTGCAAAAAGGCTCAGAGAGGTGGTCTGAGACTGAGTGTTCACTAGTGACACCTCCTGGTTACAAGGCAGAAGGACATTCTCTCAACAGGCTGCTGTGTGCAATAAACAGCCCCATAGTGTCTCAGAATTCAAGTGCTGATCCAGAATCAGATGACCCTCCAATTATTCATTACGATTTAAAAGGCAAAACTGATCCTAGATCACGACTCCTACTCGAGACGCTTTGTGAATCTGTACCCAGGCCCAGGAAAATGTATAAACTGAGACAAGAGCATTGATCATCGCCACAGGAACTTTCAGAGCCTTGCTAGGTAACACATTAATATTATTAACATACACAGTCAACTGGGATTATAGATTTTCAAAGCTGCACAAATCTCCTTCATAGACGCACACTACATGCAAATCAAACTTCTATAAACATACAGATCAACTCTACAGTTATTCCTTCAATCATGCATTTTATTTCATGCCAATACAGCATACAGGCCTATCTAGTGTACTGAATTATGTTGCATGCACTAACATTCAAACAGTTACTGAAGAGAGATGTTTTCACAAAGTAGGTAAGTGAAAATAAAGCTTTATACAAGTATATTCAGAGTAGGAAATACTCACAGCTAAATGAAAACATATAGTGCAGAATAAAGATACAGGTAGATATTGTATTGCATATTAGTAAAGGTACAGTATTCACATTACATCCAGTAAAGGTAAAGAGAATAGTGCTCCCATAACAGAAATGAGTGGCCAAATAGTACAATAACATTGAAAATCCACAATACTATGGTCTGCTCAAAGTAAATATTGTAGACTAATGGAATTACAATAAGGATTATAATTTTAAGTGAGAGTGCAGTATTTATACTCCGTTTAAGAGTAGAATCACCAATGACTTGCAACTAAAACTGCCAATGGAAGACTTCAAAGCCTGTTGTGTAAAGCATAAGGCACAGAGAAGTATATCTGATACATTATAGACAACTTTGGTTGAATATGGTACTCAGTGACAGTGAGGTCTAACAACAACCACCTTCATTTGAACAATACTCTACCAATTAGACAGAGTAGGAGAAATTTCTCTCCTAGAGTGCATAGGTGCCTCTCCTCTCTCCGGTTAAAACTTGAGCTCCAGCAGGTAGCGGATGCGACACTGGTTCTCCTTGTAGACCAAATACTCGCTGTTGCAAAAGCAGCTGTCCTTGTACTGGGGCTGCTTAATGGGCTTGCCCTGAGGCACAGCCACCTGCTTACCATCCAGAGTCAGGAAGATGTCCTTAGAGGGGTCTGAAACAACACACAGTGTTCACTACACAACCATACAGCTGAAACACACAAGTGTTTACTATACAAACACTGTACTGATATACACAACAAAAGTGTTCACTAGACTTATGCAGTCTTCTGGATATCTGCTAATCATCTACCAGATGTTTAGACATACAGTAACCACTTCAGTAGTGTATATGGAGAAAGACCCTTGCAACTACAACTTTTTCGGTTACACAGAATCTTGGTTTCCCATCCTATTCAACTACGTCCCTCTGGCTTTTTATTCACGTTACCTGATGAAAATGCTGTACAATATGTGACCCGATTCAGGAAACTAGGCATATGTCGCAAGTCACGACTTCACAGGAGAGACTTTAGAACGTTAAAAAAATACTTGATCAAAATGCGTTTTCTGGCAGAAATGTCTTCAAGAACATGAACTTTCAAGCCATCTGTAAACACAAATAAAGTTGCAAAATTAATAGCCTAGTTGTTTTAGCCAAAGAAAAAGCCAAGAACATTCCCACTAACCATAACTGGCTGAGATAATGAGTGGGCCGGACATGCCGAGAGATGAGTTTCAGATTCTGTGGTGTAGCATCTTGTGTCTATAAAATGAGCTGTTCGTTATGCGTAGATAATCCTTTCTACTGAATCAAATCAAATCAAATGTATTTATATAGCCCTTCGTACATCAGCTGATATCTCAAAGTGTTGTACAAAACCCCAGCCTAAAAACATTTTTAAAAAGAATAGAAAACAAAGTGATAACTGGCTGCAGTTTGTTCGAAAGATATAACTTTAGCCATGGAGAACCGCAAATATGTTGCTACTGCTCTCAATAACACCGCTGCCCAGAATTTATCAGGCGCTATCGACAAAGGTCAGTGGGAAAAAGTTGTAATGGACTACTTTCTGGAGGACGACCGTGCCATGCTGACTTTCTCTAGGACTCTGTAAATGTATCAGACGATGAGGAAATCCCTGATTTAGGTAAAAACATTTAATTGAAGAAGACATTGTAGAGTCTTCTGATGACTGTGATGGGGAAGAAACGGCGATCAACAGTGTTGTTGTCACGGAAGACATTAACCCGAGTTTTGAAATCAGTGGATCACAACGGGCCAAACAAGCTGTGCAAACTAAATGGAAAAGACACAGGATGTCTTATTTAATGAAAGGGGTTGCAGGCTGCCGTGAAGCTTTCATCCATATATGGGTAAGAATCTAACTACAGTTTCAGAGAGTACACTACCGTCCAAACGTTTGGGGTCACTAAGAATTTTTTAAAAGAAAATAACATCAAATTAATCAGAAATACAGTGTAGACACTGTTAATGTTGTAAATGACTATTGTAGCTGGAAATGGCAGATTTTTTACTTGGGTGTACAGAGGCCCATTATCAGCAACCATCACTCCTGTGTTCCAATGGCACGTTGTGTTAGCTAATCCAAGTTTACAATTTTAAAAGGCTAATTGACCATTAGAAAACCCTTTTGCAATTATGTTAGCACAGCTGAAAACAGTTGTGCTAATAAAAGAAGCAATACAACTGGCCTTCTTTAGACTAGTTGAGTATGTGGAGCAACAGCATTTGTGGGTTCGATTACAGGCTCAAAATGGCCAAAAACAAAGACCTTACTTCTGAAACTCGTCAGTCAATTCTTGTTCTGAGAAATGATGACTATTCCATGCGAGAAATTGTCAAGAAACTGAAGAACTCGTACAACGCTGTGTACTACTCCCTTCACAGAACAGCGCAAAATGGCTAACCAGAATAGAAAGAGGAGTGGGAGGCCCCGGTGCACAACTGAGCAAGAGGACAAGTACATTAGAGTGTCTAGTTTGAGAAACAGACGCCTCACAAGTCCTCAACTGGCAGCTTCATTAAGTACCCACAAAACACCAGTCTCAACATCAACAGTGATGCAGGATGCAGGCCTTCTAGGCTGAGTTGCAAAGAAAAAGTCGTATCTCAGACTGGTCAATAAAAATAAAAGATTAAGATGGACAAAAGAACACAGACACTGGACAGAGGGACTCTGCCTAGAAGGCCAGCATCCCGGAGTCACCTCTTCACTGTTGACATTGAGACTGGTGTATTGCAGGTATTATTTAATGAAGCTTCCAGTTGGGTGTAGTCAAAGGAGAGCTCTCCAGTAGGTACCAAAACTTTCCAAGCCCTTTTCTCAAAACTAAGTTTACAAGTGTATCAACTTTCAAAGCAGAATAACTTTCCCCATTGTTCGACAAAAATGCTGTATGATATCCCATTTTGTAGCTCAGTCTTTACTTTATCCAATGGGAAGAAAAAAAACTATTTTTGCTACATAAGACCGAATCCAGGTGGTGAGTCACATATGATCTTGTTGCCATCTGATGCACATTCAAAATGTCATAGAAAAATCAACCCCGCAGATCTCCCCCTGTTCTTTGCAGTGCACTGATTGTATTACTGCTGATGATATCTGGAAATGTGCATGTACACACTGGTCCGTCTACAGTTGCTAGCCACAATTCTGACTTGTGCTCCGAATTCTGCTTCACTGATTTCTGCTTACGTAAATGCCTGGGTTTTCTGCACATTAACACTAGAAGCTTATTACCCAAAATGTATCAATTGAAAGTGTGAGTTCACAGCTCCAATCCAGATGTGTTGGTCATTACTGAGACATTGTTAAGAAAGAGTGTTCTGAACACTGATGTTAACCTTTCTGGTTATAACCTTTTTCGGCAAGACAGATCTTCCAAAGGTGGTGGAGTGGCAATCTTTACCAAGGAACACATTCAGTGCTCGGTAGTCTGTTCCCAACCAACTTGATTAGCTGGTTTTAAGCTTTCAAATAGCTATTTGTTGACTGTTGCTGAGTGCTATCACCCACCATCAGCACCCGCCTGTACCCAAACTGCCCTACCTAACATGGTTTAGACCCTTTCTTCTTTAAAGTTGTGGCCCTATCATAGTTGAGCCTCTTTCACCTTTTTAACATGTCTTTCCTCTCTGGGGAGTTTCCCAGTGCTTGGAAGGCACTGGGAAATCCTAACTGTCATAGGTCAATTTCTATCTTGTCCTTTTTATCAAAAGTCAACTGACTGGCTTTCGTAGTCTATAGTATTCTCTCTGGTATGCAATCTGGTTTCTGCTTAGGTTATGGATGTGTCACTGCAACGTAAAGGTCTTATATTATGTCACCATTGCTCTTGATTCTAAGCAATGTTGTGCTGCTACAGTTATTGACTTGGCCAAAGCTTTTGATACGGTAGACCATTCCATTCTTGTGGATCGGCTAAGGAATATTGGTGTCTCTGAGGAGTATTTGGCCTGGTTTGCCAACTACCTCTTCAGAGTGTGCAGTGTGTAAAGTCAGAACGTTTGCTGTCTCAGCCATTGCCTGTCAACAAGGGAGTACCCTAAGGCTCGATCCTAGGACCCACGCTCTTCTTAATGTACATTAACATAGCTCAGGCTACTGTACCTGGTTCCAACTGTCCTCTAGCCACCACGCAGTCGTAGCCGGTAGGAGCCTCCTTCAGGGAGCTGTCGTCCATAGTGATGGTGTTTTCCTTCCCCAGCGCCACCTCGTTCAGAAACATCACCCCCCTGTCTTTAGATGTACGCACTACACAGGGACAGGACACATATGTAGTAAGTAGCACAGTATTTCTTCACAAAACGAAGTGTCGTAGTAGTGCACCTAACAGTCTTATACTCACTACATGAACATACATTTGGAAATTGACTGGATATTCCGAAGATGACGTCTAAAATAGATCCCGGTAGTTCAGCCACATGGTAGCTATAGCCTCACCGTATGCAGCTGACTTGCTGTTCTCCGAGGCAAAGTAGATGCCCCTGCCCACACGGCCCCCTGACTGGGGCATGATCCGCAGCCCGCCCTTCAAGATGGCTGCCACCACCGCCACATTGGTACCATGCCACAGCAGACGCCGGTTCTCTAGACCGTCGTTCTCCCTGAATCTCTCCGCCTGGGGAGAACAATCCCCACAGAAAGATCAATCACCTTAAATACTAACGCTAAGTCAAACAAACCTACAGTTATAACAATATATTATTTATTTTATACATGCATCAGCACAAAAATCAAGATCACAGCAAATTTGTAAAAAAATGAATGCTGTATTACATACTACAAGAATTATGACATGAAGTTGTTGTGCCATATGTTACCCACCTCAGTCTCTCTGTCCACCTCCCAGACATCTATAATCTTTGGCTGGTTGTGGCTATATGCAGTGGCCTTCAGGTATTTCTCTATTAGCTTTAAATGAGGCAAGAATGGAAATACAATGGAAGCTTAACATTTACAATATTCTTCTCTTTTGTAGTATAAATTATGCTTTGTCACAGTAAAGTCACCCATTTAAATATGACCATCCGCATATCACTAAAGACTTGTCTGATTTTGAACAATACAGTGGTGTTTGTATAGAATTCAACTTCTATTAGAGACCACGGTACCTTGAATTCCTGTGTATCTCTTTGTAGTAGAGCAAGTTTGCAGCTGAGAGACAGATAGTTTTGGTCCAGTGGATGAGGTACTTTCTCCACCTCCATCTGCTCCTGGGCCTTCTCAGTCTCAGCCTTCAAGTTCTGGGCTATCTCTATATCAGCCAGCACCTGCAGGGGACAGCACAGTCAGGAATGGGATCAGGCCTGGACAAGACCACTCATCATGATTAGGGCCAGGAGTTTCACCAGACTTGATCAGGGAAAACTGGGTTCTTATTGTAGGCTATTAAAAAACTATTGGCCCTAAATAGTACTGATCAAGATCAATGTCATTCCATAAAGCACAATACTGTGACAGCGTCTAATCAAGTACAAGGTGATCTCACCAGAAGCATCTCCTTCTTCTTCTCCACGATCTCAGAACTGTCGATGACCGGGGGCCTGGTGCGTCCAAAGTTGTGTGGGATGGTGGTGAAGAACTTGGAGGAGAGTTCCTCCAGTTTGGGCCTGCTGGCGTTAATGGCTCCCTCAATCTCCTCCAGCACCTCAAAGCCCTTAGCAATCTGCATCTTGCTCAGCTTCCCCAGGGGCATCTTCTTTATGTCTGGTGGCCCAAAGAGAGAGAGGCAATAAGGGGGATATGATTACACACATATCACTGCTCTGTCTGAGTTCATACGTTAGGCCTATATAAACTGTGCAGGTGTCTGTTGACTGCTCTCCTCTACATTAGTAAATGTGGTAGTTAGGGAACTTGCAACAGCTGAATAAACATTGTATACATTTTATAGTCCTACTTACATTATCGATCAGACAGACTAGGTTTTATATGGCTTAGACATTTAGCTCCAGATCGCCAGGCTTTACCCCCCATTTAAAATGACTAATGATTTAGGATGCTCTTCTCTGATCACATAGAGCAGATGCCTGGGCTTCCCTGACTTCAGTTTAACAGCCAAGTATATCATTGCACTGACAGAGTAAAACACAATACAACAAGCAGTCCAGTCCAACAGGTATGTTACATAACAGAACATGTGTACATAGACAGACCACACCCAGGCTTACTGTCTGAGGAACAGAAAGTTGCTTCAGTGCTGGAGGGGTACAGGTGGTATGATGGACAGATTGACACCCACCCAGGTTCATGCACTCCATGGCCTCTTTGAACATGTCATTGCTGAAGATGAGCTGGATGAGCTTCTGCGTGGGGCTGTCCAGGGTGCAAGGAAGGATGTTTCTGGGGCCCTTGCCAATCTTCCCATCAACACAGTCCACCTGCAAAAGCCAGAAGAGAGCATGTTATAGAGAGGGAACAAAAATGGACACAGCAAAACTATAATGAGTCAGCCTGACCACCTGAGTGTATTGTAAGACATACTAAATTACAGGAGCCAGGAAGGTAAAATGTTGTTATTCTTTAGAGTATGGATGGGCGATGTCTGAAATTACATTTTAGCCTACCTTTTAAAAACTAATATTACAGCCATATCAAGTGCAGGCTATTGCTATTTCATCATCTTAAGCATCTGGGTAAGGGCATTTGCGTAATTCTTTCTTCCTTTAGGCTACTTCAGACTGTAAATAAAAATAAAAAGGCATTTCACTTAGTAACTATAGAATAGTCTGCCTTATACTAAATCAGAATAAAAAACAATGGCTGACTTGGGTGTTAAGCAGTCCTTCGGTTTCAGGCAATGGATGGACAGACTACAAACCTCCAACATTTACAAGTCCATCATCCTGCAGAGTTTGCTACTCTGGGCAGAAAAGGTGAACATGCTAGTGTTTGCTGCCAAAAACCTTTAGGTAGATCTAAGACATGGTTCCTCATTGCACTTTATTTAAATGTAGCCTATATTCAGATCCAGATGCATCTTATTCGAAAGACATAGCCTATAGATTAAACTAAAATATTCTGTCAAACCCTTAGACTTACATGCATAGCTTTTTTTGGACTCGTTTGTTATTTTAGTACTTATTTTGTTCAGGCTACTTTATTTATTTTGTAACTTGTTTGCCTATACTTAGGATTTGTACAGTTCGAAATGCAAAAAAGCATATGCTAATTGGCCTATTCATTTCTTGCCAAAGCCAATGTTTATTCAAGTGTTAAAGAATGTTATAGGCTAAATAATTAGATTTTCAGGAGCTGACTTGTGTGTGTCTGTGTTATTTTGCTCATCTTAATCTTTAAAAAAAAAAAAACTTTTATTGGCCAGTTTGGGATATGGCTTTTTCTTTGCAACTCTGCCTAGAAGGCCGGCATCCCAGTCTCACCTCGACTGTTGACGTTGAGACTGGTGTTTTGCGGGTACTATTTAATGAAGCTACCAGTTGAGGACTTGTGAGGCGTCCGTTTCTCAAATTAGACACTTTAATGTACTTGTCCTCCTGCTCAGTTGTGCACCGAGGCCTCCCACTCCCCTTTCTATTCTGGTTAGAGCCAGTTTGCGCTGTTCTGTGAAGGGAGTAGTACACAGCGTGGTATGAGATCTTCAGTTTCCTGACAATTCCTCGCATGGAATAGCCATGATTTCTCAGAACAAGAATAGACTGACGAGTTACAGAATAAAGTGCTTTGTTTCTGGCCATTTTGACCCTGTAATCGAACCCACAAATGCTGATGCTCCAGATACTCATCTAGTCTAAAGAAGGCCAGTGTTTCTCCTTCTTTAATCAGAACAACAGTTTTCAGCTGTACTAACATAATTGCAAAAGGGTTTTCTAATGATCAATTAGCTTCTAAGTGACCACAAACTCTGTGTGATATATATATATATATACACATACACACATATATACACACACAGTGGGGAAAACAAGTATTTGATAACACTGCCGATTTTGCAGGTTTCCTACTTACAAAGCATGTAGAGGTTTGTAATTTTTATCATAGGTACACTTCAACTGTGAGAGACGGAATCCAAAACAAAAATCCAGAAAAATCACATTGCATAATTTAAGTAATTAATTTGCATTTTATTGCATGACATAGGTGGTATTATGGAATACTGAAGTATAATTACAAGCATTTCATAAGTGTCAAAGGCTTTTATTGACAATTACATGAAGTTGAAGCAAAGAGTCAATATTTGCAGTGTTGACCCTTCTTTTTCAAAACCTCTGCAATCTGCCCTGGCGTGCTGTCAATTAACTTCTGGGCCACATCCTGACTGATGGCAGCCCATACTTGCATAATCAATGCCTGGAGTTTGTCAGAATGTGTGGGGTTTTGTTTGTCCACCCGCCTCTTGAGGATTGACCACAAGTTCTGAATGGGATTAAGGTCTGGGGAGTTTCCTGGCCATGGACCAAAAATATTGATGTTTTGTTCCCCGAGCCACTTAGTTATCCCTTTTGCCGTATGGCAAGGTGTTCCATCATGTGGGAAAAGGCATTGTTCGTCACCAAACTGTTCCTGGATGGTTGGGAGAAGTTGCTCTCGGAGGATGTGTTGGTACCATTCTTTATTCATGGCTGTGTTCTAGGGGCAAAATTGTGAGTGAGCCCACTCCCTTGGCTGAGAAGCAACCCCACACACACATGAATGGTCTCAAGATGCTTTACTGTTGGCATGACACAGGACTGATGGTAGCACTCACCTTGTCTTCTCCGGACAAGCTTTTTTCCGGATGTCCCAAACAATCGGAAAGGGGATTCAGAGAAAATGACTTTACCCCAGTCCTCAGCAGTCCAATCCCTGTACCTTTTGCAGAATATCCATCTGTCCCTGATGTTTTTCCTGGAGAGAAGTGGCTTCTTTGCTGCCCTTCTTGACACCAGGCCATCCTCCAAAAGTCTTCGCCTCACTGTGCGTGCAGATGCACACACACCTGCCTGCTGCCATTCCTGAGCAAGCGCTGTACTGTTCGTGCCCCGATCCCGCAGCTGAATCAATTTTAGGAGACGGTCCTGGCGCTTGCTGGACTTTCTTGGGCGCCCAACAATTGAACCGCTCTCCTTGAAGTTCTTGATGATCCGATAAATGGTTGATTTAGGTGCAATCTTACTGGCAGCAATATCCTTCCCTGTGAAGCCCTTTTTGTGCAAAGCAATGATGACGGCACGTGTTTCCTTGCAAGTAACCATGCTTGACAGAGAAAGAACAATGATTCCAAACACCACCCTCCTTTTGAAGCTTCCAGTCTTTTATTCGAACTCAATCAGCATGACAGAGTGATCTCCAGCCTTGTCCTTATCAACACTCACACCTGTGTTAACTAGAGAATCACTGGCATGATGTCAGCTGGTCCTTTTGTGGCAGGGCTGAAATGCAGTAGAAATGTTTTTTGGAGATTCATGTCATTTGCATGGCAAAGAGGGACTTTGCAATTAAGTGCAATTCATCTGATCACTCTTTATAACATTCTGGAGTATATGTAAATTGCCAAACTGAGGCAGCAGACTTGAAAATGTATATTTGTGTCACTAAAAACTATAGGCCACGACTGTGTGTGTGATATGTATTTGTTATTATCCAATTACTCTACATTGTAGAATTTGTATTTATTTAACTAGGCAAGTCAGTTAAGAACAAATTCTTATTAACAATGACAGCCTACCAATGACAACCTTATGTTATTTATTTTAAACAAGAGAGACAACACTACGTAAAGAGAGGCCTAAGACAACATAGAAAGGTAGCAACACAACAACATGGTAGCAACAACATGGCAGCAGCACAAAACATGGTACAAACATTATTGGGCACAGACAAGAGCAAAGGTCAAGAAGGTAGAGACAACAATACGTCGCTCAAAGCAGCCACGACTGTCAATAAGATTGTCCATGATTGAGTCTTTGAATGAAGACATGGAGATAAAACTGTCCAGTTTGAGTGTTTGTTGCAGCTCGTTCCAGTCGCAGCGAACTGAAAAAACAAGCAACCCAGGGATGCGTGCGCTTTGGCGACCTTTAACAGAATGTGACTGGCAGAACGGGTGTTGGAGGATGAGGGCTGCAGTAGATATCTCAGATAGGGGGGAGTGAGGCATAAGAGGGTTTTATAAACAAGCATCAACCAGTGGGTCTTGCGACGGGTATACAGAGTAGTATAGAGTGCAGTGATGTGGCCTATAAGGAGAATTGGTGGCAAATAGGATGGCTGAATGGTAAAGAACATTTAGCCGCTCAAGAGCACCCTTACTATAAATTATGTCTCCATAATCTAGCATGGGTAGGATGGTCATCTGAATCAGGGTTAGTTTGGCAGCTGGGGTGAAAGAGGAGTGATTACGATAGAGGAAACCAAGTCTAGATTTAACGTTAGCCAGCAGCTTTGATATATGCTGAGAGAAGGACAGTGTAAAGTCGAGCCACACTCCCAAGTACTTGTATGAGGTGACTACCTCAAGCTCTAAGCCCTCAGAGGTAGTAATTAACACCTGTGGGGAGAGGGGCATTATTCTTACCAAACCACCCTAACCATGTGTATGTGACAAATACAATTTGATTTGAGAATGCCAAGAGTGTGCAAAGCTGTCCTCAAGGTAAAGGGTGGGTACTTCAAATAGCCTCAAATATTCAACATTTTGATTTGTTTAACACTTGTCTGGTTATGTGTTATTTCATAGTTTTGATGTCTTCACCATTATTCTACGAAGTTAAAAAAATAATAATAATTAATGGAGAATTAAAGAAAAACCCTGGAATGAGTAGGTATGTCCAAACTTTTGACTGGTACTGTAAGTATTCAGACCCTTTACTCAGTACTTTATTGAAGCACCTTTGGCAGCGATTACGGCATAGAGTCTTCTTGGGTATGCTACTACAAGCTTGGCACACTTGTATTTGGCGAGTTTCTCCCATTCTTCTCTGCAGATCCTCTCAAGCTCTGTCAGGTTGGATTGGGAGCGTTGCCGCATAGCTATTTTCTGGCCTCTCCAGATGTTTGATCGGGTTCAAGTCTGGGCTCTTACTGGGCCACTCAAGGACATTCAGAGACTTGACCCAAAGCCACTCCTGCATTGTCTTGGCTGGGTGCTTAGGGTCATGGTCCTGTTGGAAGGTGAACCTTCTCTCCAGTCTGAGGTCCTGAGCAGGTTTTCATCAATCTCTGTACTTTGCTCTGTTCATCTTTCCCTCGATCCTGACTAGTCTCCCAGTCCCCGTCACTGAAAAACATCCCACAGCATGATGCCACCACCATGCTTCACTGTAGGGATGGTGCTAGGTTTCCTTCAGACGTGACACTTGGCATTCAGGTCAAAGAGTTGGTTTCATCAGACCAGAGAATATTTTTTTCTCATGGTCTGAGAGTCTTTAGGTACCTTTTGGCAAACTCCAAGCAGGCTGTCTTGTGCCTTTTACTGAGGAGGCTTCTGTCTGGCCACTCTAGCAAAAAGGCCTGTTTGGTGGAGTGCGTCATAGGTGGTTGTCCTTCTGGAAGGTTCTCCCATCTCCACAGAGGAACTCTGGAGCTCTGTCAAGAGTGACCATAGGGTTCTTCAAGACCCTTCTCCCCCGATTGCTCTGTTTGGCAGGGCGGCCAGCTCCAGGAAAAGTCTTGGTGGTTCCAAACTTCTTCCACTTAAGAATGATGGAGACCACTGTGTTCCTGGGGACCTTCAATGCTGCAGACATTTTTGGGTACCCTTCCCCAGATCTATGCCTCGAAGTGTGTCTCAAAGCTCTACAGAGATTTCCTTTGACCACTACTTTTTTTGCTCTGACATGCACGGTTAACTGTGGAACCTTATATGTGTGTGCCTTTCCAAATCATGTCCAATCAACTGAATTTATCACAGGTGGACTCCAATCAAGTTGTAGAAACATCTCAAGGATGATCAATGGAAACAGGATGCACCTGAGCTCAAATTCTAATCTCATAGCAAAGCATAGCAAAGGCTTATGTAAAGGCATTTATGTTTTTATTTTTAATAAACATTAGGTTTTTGCTTTGTCATTATGGGATATTGTGTGTAGACTGAGAATTATAATTTATTTAAAGCATTTTTAGAATAAGGCTGTAACGTAAACTAAAAAGAAAGAAATTCCATTTTCAGGACCCTGTCTTTCAAAGATAATTCATTAAAATCCAAATAACTTCACAGATCTTCATTGTAAAGGGTTTAAACACTCTTTCCCATGCTTGTTCAATGAACCATAAACAATTAATGAACATGCACCTGTGGAACAGTCATTAAGACACTAACAGCTTACATACGGTAGGCAATTAAGGTCACAGTAATGAAAACTTATGACACTAAAGAGGCCTTTCTACTGACTCTGAAAAACACCAAAAGGGTCCCTGCTCTTCTGCGTGAACGTGCCTTAAGCATGCTGCAAGGAGGCATGAGGACTGCAGATGAGGCCTGGGCAATAAATTGCAACGTCCGTACTGTGAGATGCCTAAGACAGCGCTACAGGGAGACAGGACGGATAGCAGATCGCAGTGGCAGACCCCATATAACAACACCTGCACAGGATCGGTACATCCAAACATCACACCTGTAGGACAGGTACAGGATCGCAGCAACAACTGCCCGAGTTACACCAGGAATGCACAATCCCTCCATCAGTGCTCAGACTGTCCGCAATAGGCTGAGAGAGGCTGGACTGAGGGCTTGTAGGCCTGTTGTAAAGGCAGGTCCTCACCAGACATCAACGGCAACAACGTCACTGGGCACAAACCCACCGTCACTGGACCAGACAGGACCGGCAAAAAGTGCTCTTCATTGACGAGTCCCATTGAGCACATCTGGGAACAGTTGGATCGGAGGGTGAGGGGCTAGGGACATTCCCCTCGGAAATGTCTGGGAGCTTGCAGATGCCTTGGTGGAAGAGGGGTAATATCTCACAGCAAGAACTGGCAAATCTGGTGCAGTCCATGAGGAGGAGATGCACTGCAGTACTTAATGCAGCTGGTGGCCACACCAGATACTGACTGTTACTTTTGATTTTGATCCCCCCCTTTGTTCAGGGACACATTATTCCAGTTCTGTTAGTGACATGTCTGTGGAACTTGTTCAGTATATGTCTCAGTTGTTGAATCTTGTTATGTTCATACGAATATTTACACATGTTAAGTTCTCAAAATAAACGCAGTTGACAGTGAGTGGACGTTTCGTTTTTTTTGCTAAGTTTACAAAAAATGTACGCTATGTCAATAGGGAATAGGCCATTTGGCTTGTCGCAATGCTGTGTATTCAGCGCTGCCAGACTCCGGTGGTGAAATCAAGTTCAAATATGCTAAAACATAGTTTATGATATTACAATGTCATTACCATCGACAATGACTGTCAAACATCATTGATACATAAAATTGCCAAACCCTACTTTAGAATCCGTGGTCCTACTGAGACCCAGCCACCACTTTACCTTGACCTCTGCATCCTGGTCTCCATCCACCTCTATCAGGGTGTACTTCCCTGGGTGAGACACAAAGTTGTCCCGCTCCTTCCAGCTGTTCTTCGTCTTGTCTTTGAACTTCTTCTCAAAGTCTTTGATGGCTTTGTCTGGGCTGTTGGAGAGGTCTGATAGGTTTGACTGGCCCGTTTCCCCCTGTAAGGGAGAGAGAAGATGATGATGCTTCAATTCTGGGTGCTCAATAAATTAATAGCTTAGTATTTAACATAATTAACAAAAATGTAGATTTACTACTAAAGTATACACAGGGATGTCTAGTAAACTACCATCGTGTCTGTCAAAAATTAAGCTTACCACTCTTCCCCATCTGGTCCAGCAGTAGTAAGAGTCATCTATACACAACACTTGAATGACATAAAACTTGTTGTTGTTATTTCCAATGTTGGTCTGATTCAGCATGCAATCATAATCTTCATACACCTGTGGGGGAGATTAAAGGAGGAACATGATTCAGGAAAGCAGTCAGATAAAAATGAGCACATTCATCTATTGCACTGCACAGCAGTCTGTCCTGTTGTTGTGACTGCAAGGCTGATCAAACAATTCAAGACAAATACCTGTAACTAGTGACAGTTTCTCAGATTCTGCTATATATGAATGATTAGCAAACATGGTGTAGCAACACATTGGTCTTTTGAAACAGCTATAACTGAATGCAGCATATACAGTAGATATGAGTGACCTTACACACTCATTATCTCAGGTATCTTGGGGGAGCGTACACTACAACTGAGCAGAGGTAATGTCTTGAACAAGGAAAGAAGAGAATAGTCCCCTTCTGCATTAGATGAATTCAAGGGGCAAGTGTCTCTCACTCTCAGGGAGTTTACTTCCAACTGAAACTTTTACTGTACCCTACATGTCACTTCTAAGGTTTGTATATTGGAATGTAGTCAAACCTCATTGATTCTAAATGAAGGGTGTGGCTGAAGTGAACTCAAAGCTATTCATTGTCATAGCCTTTAGTCAGTGTGTGACAAGTAGAGGTCGACCGATTAATTAGGTCCGATTTCAAGATTTCATAACAATCGGAAATCGGTATCTTTGGAAACCTTTTTTTACACCTTTATTTAACTAGGCAAGTCAGTTAAGAACAATTCTTATTTTCAATGACGGCCTAGGAACGGTGGGTTAAACCCCTCGTTCCGGGGCAGAACGACATTGACTGTCAAACATCATTGATACATAAAATTGCCAAACCCTTGTCAGCTCGTGGGATTCAATCTTGCAACCTTACAGTTAACTAGTCCAACGCTCTAACCACCTGCCTCTCATTGCACTCCACGAGGTGTGCAATGCACTCCACGAGGTGTGCAATGCACTCCACATTACGCGAATGCAGTAAGCCAAGGTAAGTTGCTAGCTAGCATTAAACTTATCTTATAAAAAACAATCAATCATAATCACTACTTAACTACACATGGTTGATAATATTACTAGTTTATCTAGCGTGTCCTGCGTTGCATATAATCGATGCGGTGCGTATCGTTGCTCCAATGTGTACCTAACCATGAACATCAATGCCTTTCTTAAAATCAATACACAGAAGTATGTATTATTTATATATATATATATATATATCTGCATATTTAGCTAAAATAAATCCAGGTTAGCATGCAATATTAACCTACAGTTTGGGCTGCCTAATTTGCCAGAATTTTACGTAATTATGACATAACATTTTAGGTTGTGCAATGTAACAGGAATATTTAGCCTAATGGACCCCTTAGATAAAATATGGAACGATTCCATATTTCACTGAAAGAATAAACGTCTTGTTTTCGAAATGATAGTTTCCGGATTCGACCATATAATTTTTATTTATTTTACCTTTATTTAACTAGGCAAGTCAGTTAAGAACAAATTCTTATTTTCAATGACGGCCTCGGAACAGTGGGTTAACTGCCTGTTCAGGGGCAGAACGACAGATTTGTAACTTGTCAGCTTGGGGATTTGAATCTCCAACAATTCGGCTGCTAGTCCAACGCTCTAACCACTAGGCTACCCTGCCGCCCCTAATGACCTAAGGCTCGTATTTCTGTGTGTTATTATGCTATAACTAAGTCTATGATTTGATAGAGCAGTCTGACTGAGCAGTGGTAGGCAGCAGCAGGCTCGTAAGCATTCATTCAAACAGCACTTTCATGCGTTTTGCCAGCAACTCTTCGTTGTGCGTCAAGCATTGCGTTGTTTATGACTTCAAGCCTATCAACTCCCGAGATTAGGCTTGTGTAACCGATGTGAAATGGCTAGCTAGTTAGCAGGGTGCGCGCTAATAGAGTTTCAAACGTCACTCGCTCTGAGACTTGGAGTGGTTGTTCCCCTTGCTCTGCATGGGTAACGCTGCGTCGAGGGTGGCTGTTGTCATTGTGTTCCTGGTTCGAGCCCAGGGAGGAGCGAGGAGAGTGACGGAAGCTGTACTGTTACACTGGCAATACTAAAGTGCCTATAAGAACATCCAATAGTCAAAGGTTAATGAAATACAAATGGTAGAGAGAGAAATAGTCCTATAATTCCTATAATAACTACAACCTAAAACCTCTTACCTGGGAATATTGAAGACTCATGTTAAAAGGAACCACCAGCTTTCATATGTTCTCATGTTCTGAGCAAGGAACAAACGTTAGCTTTCTTACATGGCACATATTGCACTTTTACCTTCTCCAACACTTTGTTTTTGCATTATTTAAACCAAATTGAACATGTTTCATTATTTATTTGAGGCCAAATTGATTTTGATGTTAAGTTAAAATAAGTGTTCATTCAGTATTGTTGTAATTGTCATTATTACAAATAATAGTTTTAAATTTTTTTTTTTTTTTTTTTTTTTTTTTTTTTTTTTTTAAATCGGCCGATAAAAACCGGTATAGGCTTTTTTTTTTAGGTCCTCCAATAATCGGTATCGGCGTTGAAAAATCTTAAATCGGTCTACCTCTAGTGACAAGTGCTTCAATCACAGTAACACTTTCAAAGTACCTCAATGAGTACTACTGACTGCACAGGAGGACTTTTGAGCTGAAATAGGATACAATATATATGTATGATTGGTGGCACAGGCAGCCCAATAAATAGCCTGCTACCTGCCTTGATACGGCATGATGTCCAACTCACCCTTCCTGAATGCTGTTCTGACAGCAAGCAGTGCTCATCAGCCTTCCTTTTGCCCTTCACTTCTGGCCCTGCAGCCTTCAGAGCCTCTTTGGCAGAGGTAAAGGCATCCTTTGGTGTGTCAGGCTCTTGCTTGACCTTCTTTCCACCCGCTTTATTGGCTTTGGTGGATGAGGCAGCCCTCCTCTTTGGTGCCATCCCTTATCTGTATTTCAATCACTGCAGAAAAGAGAAACATTATGCATCAACAAAACACTACATTTTGAAGATAGTATTGATGCACTTGAGGCAGGTGCTTTTCACTTTTTCTGGCACACTGGCCAATGGCAGTGGTGTTTTGATACAGCTGAGTGAGGCGTGGTACTTCCAGTAACACAGAAGTAGCAGCAGACACAGCAGAAACAGCAGACAAGCTTTGACGTGGCTGGTAAATTCCCTGACATTGTCTGAGGCACTGAGAAGGTTGAGCGAGTGCTAATTAGCTAGCTATAGCAGCTGTCCTGGCTGTATTTCCATGTACAACCCCTCAGTAATGTTTAGGTATATAGCTAGCTAGTTCAGTTAGCTTGGCGCAAAGTCCAGTAACTTCATTTTGTGGGTGTGTAGCTAGCTAGCTAACGTTAGCTTAACGCCGTTGGTATCGAGAAGTTCACGCACTAGCGTTAGCTAGCTAACTACAAGGCTATGGATGCCGCTACAGTTGACAGGAATTGGAAGCTAGCTAAATAATTTGCGAACCTTTATCGACTTGCTACTTACCTTAGAGCAGGTATTCGGCAGCTCGAGCGGTCACTGTCAGAAGTAGCAGAACAAAATATTTTGACAGGCACACTTCTCAACGACTGTCGTGGAAGTTCTACTTCCGCTTTTAAAGGGGGGGGGGGGGGGGGTAAGCGGCATTCAGAAAGTTGCAGATACAAATGTACATAATAGAGCACACACGCACACAAGGTGCAATTTTGAAATGTTCTTGTTCATCCGCAGTTTTTCTCTTATTATGTTAGTCACTGACAGTCACTCAATTAGACCAAGTCAGCTAAAACATTTTAGATTGGTAAATAGCCATCTATCTTAAATGGTAGTAATCATGGTCGAAGTAATGTTAGTCACTCTCACTCAGATATCATATAAAAAAAACTGCTAGCATTTCTCTCCACCCCATGGCAGTGTGTAGACTTGCAACAAACTTGCTTTATAAGTACAAAAAAAAATCTATGCCCCATGGCAAAATGTGTAGAATTGCAGAAAATTTACTCTGAAACATTCTCTCTGCTGTCAAGAGGGGGGCCGCTAAAATGCTTTGAGGGGGGAAAGGCTAGTGCATGTGTGGGTGTGTGGGTATGGATGTGGGTACTGCAGACCCCCGAGCCACTGTGGCCCCTCATGATGAGTTCAGATTTTTTGTGGCCAACACTCCCATCAATGTTTCCCATCAGAGAGACTGTCCGTTCAAGGTATGGTCCGTAATTCATATTACACACTGAGACCTTCATGTGCACTTTATTTGATAGGGAAATCAATCTGAATTTCTGAATTCAATGTTGTGCCATTCTGTATTGAATACAAAAGTATTATCAGGCATTGAAAATGCTTTGGCAATTGGTCCTCATAAATAAGGAACTGCTAACAAACTACTACAGGTAGGCTATTGTTGCAAACACCATTATACAGAAGAAGAAGAACACTGCAACAGATGGCATAATTAGAGTTGTTCTGATCAGAGTTGCCTGGTCTCTGTCTGTCCTGTAACTTCAACCTGAGAGTAGTTGGGCACAAGCTGTCAAAACGTTGATTTCAACTTGTGCAATGTGAGGATTCAGGTTTCTGTTTGTTTTCCAAAATGTCTCACATACCTGTGGAAGACAGACTCAGGCCCCAGCTGGATTCTGGCTTGAATGTGATTTACACCAGCCTACCTACAGTACCTGACCTGAGCCCTGCCTTACTGACATGACATTTGCTTCTAGGAGACTAGTGATGGGTGAGCCAGCCTCCAGATTGCACCCATTCACAGCTGCACACTGCCCTCTCTGATTCAGGTGGCAGGTGTGACTGTTTTATCAACCATGGTCTGGCCATTCATGTACAACTTAAAACACTGTTTTATTTTAAATGGTAATATCATATAGTACTGTATCATGATATAGGTTAATATTTGCTCAGATTATGGCACAATATATTGCCCAATCACTGGTGAAAGTGTAGTCGGTGTAACTTTTAAATAGAGAGCTCTCTATACCTAAAACTCTTCCATTACTCATATTAACAGACCTTATCGACTTTGCAGTGCATGATTGGAATGTCTTTTATGATTACTCAATTATGTTAACATGTGACTGTGAATGTCTGGGTGTCAGGACCAGTTTTTACAGCCTCTGTCTCATAGACTGGACTGTTGAAACTTTAATGGGTTACAGAGTTAATGTTTAAGTTAATTCATTAAGCTGTATCTAAATATATTTTCTTTACAGTTATTTACATATGTAATTGTATTAGAATTTGTGTGTTGGAGATTGAGAGAACTACATACATATTTTGTTGCATTGGTTAGTATTGAATTACGCTTTTGACTGCAACTTCCAGAATTGCCTTGCGACATGAAGTAGAGAGAGAACGCGCCAGTTATGTGCAAGTGACAAGTGATTATCCTGACTTTTCGTTAGCAAGTTACTTTCATTGCTCTGTCGAATCTAAAGTTGTTAAATGTAACGTGAACAAGTATTATTACTAAAAGAAGCTTTCATATCAAACCCGATGTCCTGAGTCATTACTTTGAAGATAGTTATTCTATAGGACGAAACATAGTACATGTTAATCCGGGACACTCAAATTAGTATGAAATGTTACTTTTGATATGTTTATATAAGACAGATAGTTACTTGAAGCAAACATTTAAGTAGGGTTGGTGGGTGGTCTGGTGGGCGTATAACACGAATGTCTACCAACCCAAATCATGCACAACTTTAGCATTTTAGCTAATGAGCAAATATTCAACTACTTACTACTTTTCAGTTATTTTGCAACTACTTAGCATGCTAGATAACCCTTCCACTAAACCTAACCTTAACCCTTTCAGCTAACCCTTCCCTTAACTCTTACCTTAACCCTTTAAACTAACTGCTAAACTTAACCCTAACCTAGATAACATTAGCCAGGTGCCTCAAATTAGCCACCTATATAGTATTCATAACATATACATATTTGCAAATTTGTAACATATTGTACATTTTGCAAATTCATAACATATTAAAACAAATTGAAATTCATAACATATCATACGAAATGGGTCACGGACATCAACAAATTAATACATACTATACAAAACATAACATAGCATACTAAAGAGGGGTTGTTTTAAATGCGGAAGACACAGTTCAGTTGAAGGCATTCAGTTGTACAACTGACTAGGTATCCCCCTTTCCCTTTTAATGGAGTGTAGAATAATACGAAATGCTCTGAGACCAGGTTGGTTTTTAGTGTGATTGCACTCACCAATATTGGCACATAGAATGTATTCATAGCCACTACATGGGTCCTAGACTACAGATTAACAATCTATATATTCAATATAAGGTTTAATATTGTTCCACTATTCTTTTCTAGTCTCTGCCTCTTATAAAGAAACGGTTTGAGAGATGTGTGAGTTATTGCAGTCAAAACAGGGTGTCTGTGAGAAAGCGCCTCAAGGCTAAAAGCGATTCATAGACACATAACCCTGCAGGGGAGTGAAAGAGATAAGAGACAAGACAGACATACCAATATAAATCAACTTGGGGAGTGGACAATTACTGCTGAGCTTTTAGACAACACTGGAACTATTGTTTGTATAGCTGTGTGTGCATGGGTTTGGTCTCATGAGTAGAGGGTGTTGACATGGCAGTGACATCACTAGGGGTTGACTGCAAGCACAATAAAGCAACTTGGACCCTTTCCTATTTTGCAGAACTTTCTCTGAAACATGCGTGCTCTGTTCCCGTTGTCAACTTCTGTCTGCAATTGCATTAATATAGGTTTTTGATTGATATACTTAAATATTTTGTCTGATTGCTGATTTCACCAATAAGCAAATGATTGTCAAGGAACAAGGAACCTACCCCAACAGTACGAAGTGTAGCCGAAATGCTGAGCATTGGCACGCACTATGCTCTTAAACTCTTGATAATTGCTAGGCAGCGGCAGTTATTAACCATCCTCTTGCCAGTTCTTAACTTTGAGGCATGTCACTTCACTCATCTCTTTGCATATCCCAAAAAGCATGCAGTGTTTTTTTTAACGACAACTGGATGGATCTATAAATAATTACTGTGGAAATAAATATCACTGAATGATGAAAATATTGGAATAAAGTAGGCTGATGCAATTGAAGGAATGTATCAAATTGTTGTTTACTGAAACTCCCAAAGGCCAAAGTAATCCAATCATTGTAATACATTTGAAGCAATAGCCCTAAATATTGTAATGAATAATGTGGTAATGGAGCAAGTTGAGCTGTCATGGTCAAAATATTGATACAATAGAAGCTAGGATGGGGAGAAGTCTGTCCATAATAAAGTGCTACTCTCCATTCTTAACAGCACTATCAACAAGGCAGGTCCTATAGGCCCTAGTTTTGTAGCACCTGGACTACTGTTCAGTCGTGTGGTCACGACTATATATGACATTCTTCAAATAGCCACCTTTTGCCTTGATGACAGCTTTGCACATTCTTGGCGTTCTATCAACCAGCTTCACCTAGAATGCTTTTCCAACAGTCTTGAAGGAGTTCCCACATATGCTGAGCACTTGTTGGCTGCTTTTCCCTCACTCTGCCGTCCGGCTCATACCAAACCATCTCAATGTGGTTGAGGTCGGGGGATTGTGGAGGCCAGGTCATCTGATGCAGCACTCCATCACTCTCCTTATTGGTAACATAGCGCTGATACAGCCTATGGGTGTGTTGGGTAATTGTCCTGTTGAAAAACAAGTGATAGTCGCACTAAGCCCAAACCACATGGAATGGCGTATCCCTGCAGAATGCTGTGGTAGCCATGCTGGTTAAGCAAAGCACACCCAGACCATAACACCTCCTCCCCAATGCTTTACGGTGGGGAAAAATACATGCGGAGATCATTCGTTCACCCACACCGCGTCTCACAAAGACACTGTGGTTGGAACCAAGAATCTCCAATTTAGACTCCAGAACAAAGGACAAATTTCCACTGGTCTAATTTCCATTGCTTGTGTTTCTTGGCCCAAGCAAGTCTTTTCTTATTGGTGTCCTTTAGTAGTGGTTTCTTTGTAGCAATTCGACCATGAAGGCCTGTTTCACACAGTCTCCTCTGAACAGTTGATGTTAAGATGTGTCTGTTACTTGAACTTTGTGAAGCATTTATTCAGGCTGCAATTTCTGAGGCTGGTAACTCTGCAGCAGAGGTAACTCTGGGTCTTCCTTTCCTGTGGCGGTCCTCATGAGAGCCAGTTTCATCATATCGCTTGATGGTTTTTGTGACTGCACTTGAAGATACTTTTAAAGTTCTTAAAATGTTCTGTATTGACTGACCTTCATGTGTTTAAAGTAATGATGGACTATTGTTTCTCATTGATTATTTGAGCTGTTCTTGCCATAATATGGACTTGGTTTTTTACCAAATAGGGCCATCTTCTGTAAACCCCCCACCGTGACACAACACAACTGATTGGCTCAAACGCATTAAGAAGGAAAGTTTCAAAAAAACTTTTGAGAAGGCACACCTATTAATTGAAATGCATTACATTGTTGCAACCCCTATTACCAGTCTGTTCAACTTCTCTTTTGTATCGCCGAGATCCCTAAAGATTGGAAAGCTGCCGCAGTCACCCCCCTCTTCAAAGGGGGTGACACTCTAGACCCAAGCTGTTACAGACCTATATCCATCCTACCCTGCCTTTCTAAAGTCTTCGAAAGCCAAGTTAATAAACAGTTTACTGACCATTTTGAATCTCACCGTACCTTCTCCGCTGTGCAATCCGGTGTCCGTGCTGGTCACGGGTGCACCTCAGCCAAGCTCAAGGTATTAAACGATATCATAACCGCCATCGATAAAAGACAGTACTGTGCAGCCGTCTTCATCGACCTGGCCAAGGCTTTCGAATCTGTCAATCACCGTATTCTTATCGGCAGAATCAACAGCCTTCATTTCTCAAATGTCTGCATCGCTTGGTTCACCAACTACTTCTCAGATATAGTTCAGTGTGTCAAATCGGAGGGCCTGAATTGAACCCTGTGGTACCCCCATAGAGACTGCCAGAGGTCTGGCAGTCTCTATGGGGGTACCACAGGGTTCAATTCTCAGGCCGACTCTTTTCTCTGTATATATCAACGATGTCACTCACTCAGGGTGATTCCCTGATCCAGCTCTACGCAGATGACACCATTCTGTATACATTTGGCCCTTCTTTGGACACTGTGTTAACAAACCTCCAAACAAGCTTCAATGGCATACAACACTCCTTCCATTGCCTCCAACTGCTCTTAAACGCTAGTAAAACTAAATGCATGCTTTTCAACCGATCGCTGCCCGCACCCGCCAGCCTGACAAGCATCACTACTCTGGATGGTTCTGACAACTACAAATACCTAGGTGTCTGGCTAGACTGTAAACTCTCCTTCCAGACTCACATTAAACATCTCCAATTCAAAATTAAATCTAGAATCGGCTTCCTATTTCGCAATAAAGCCTCCTTCACTCACGCCGCCAAACATACCCTCGTAAAACTGACTATCCTACCGATCCTCGACTTCGGCGATGTAATTTACAAAATAGCCTCCAACACTTTACTCAGCAAACTGGATGCAGTCTATCGCTGTGCCATCCGTTTTGTCACCAAAGCCCCATATACCACCCACCACTGCGACCAGTATGCTCTCGTCGGCTGGCCCTCGATACATATTAGTCTTCAGACCCACTGTCTCCTGGTCGTCTATAAGTCTTTCATAGGTAAAGCTCCGCCTTATCTCAGCTCACTGGTCACGATAACAACACCCACCCGTAGCACACGCTCTAGCAGGTATATCTCACTGGTTATCCCTAAAGCCAACAGCTCCTTTGGCTGCCTTTCCTTACAGTTCCCTGCTGCCAATGACTGGAACAAATTGCAAAAATGGTTGAAGTTGGAGACTTCTATCTCCCTAACTAACTTTAAACATCAGCTATCTGAGCAGCTAACCGATCGCTGCAGCTGTACACAGCCCATCTGTAAATAGCCCATCCAATCTACCTACCTTATCCCCATATTGTTTTTCCTTACTTTTTTGCTCTTTTGCACACCAGTATTTCTACTTGCACATCATCATCTGCACATCTATCACTCCAGTGTTAATTTGCTAAATTGTAATTACTTCGCCACTATGGCCTATTTATTGCCTTACCTCCTCACGCCATTTGCACACACTGTACGTTTGTTTATTCCATGTGTAAAGCTGTGTTATTGTTTGTGACTCACTGCTTTGCTTTATCTTGGCCAGGTCGCAGTTGTAAACTGGCCTACCTGGTTAAATAAAGGTGAAATCAAAATATTGAAATAAAAAAAGCTGGTTGAGAGAATGCCAAGAGTGTGCAAAGCTGTCATCAAGGCAAAGGGTCGCTATTTGAAGAATCTCAAATCTCAAATATATTTAATATATAACACTTTTTTGGTTACTACCTGATTCCATGTGTTATTTCATAGTTTTGATGTCTTCACTATTATTCTACAATGTAGAAAATAGTCAAAATTACGAAACCCTTGAATGAGTAGATGTCCACTAATGTATGTCCTATACACAGACGTACACATACATTTTGTGTTGTAGATATGTGGTAGTAGGGTAGGGGCCTGAGGGCACAAACGTAATCAAAATCACATTTTATTTGTCACATGCGCAGAATAGTGTACGGTCAGGTACTGGGTGTCGTGAGGGTGAAGTCAGGCACAGGAAAGCAGAGAGTTCAATATAGTGCTCCTTGAATGCACACACGGTGAACCACGGCCACCCCACTTTTGGGTTCTCAAACAAAATTTCACAGACACAGGGAACGAAAACAGTCCAGCACTAAATACACAAACACGTTTGTCTGTAGCAAACACCAGGGTTACAATGATCAATCCCGCACAAAGAAACGGGCGGGCCGGCTGACTAATAAAGCCCAACTAATACAACCAACTCAAAACAGGTGTAGGGGAGCCACCTTCGGTTGGAGTCGTGAAAGAAATGCTTACTTAAAATCCCTTAATTAACCAACAATGCAGTTTTAAGAAAAATAAGTGTTTTAAAGAAATACATAAGTAAAAAAAAGATATATATATTTAAAGAGCAGCAGTAAAATAACAGTAGGTAGGCTATATACAGGGGGTACTGGTACATCATCAATGTGTGGGGGCACAGGTTAGTCGAGGTAATTGGGGTAATATGCACATGTAGGTAGAGTTAAAGTGACTATGCATAGATAAGGAACAGAGAGTAGCAGCAGCGTCAAAAGGTGGGGACAATGCAAATAGTCTGGGTAGCCATTTGATTTGCTGTTCAGGAAACTTATTGCTTGAGGGTAGAAGCTGTTAAGAAGTCTTTGTACCTAGACTTGGCGCTCTAGGTCCGCTTGCCATGCGAAAGCAGAGAGAACGGTCTATGACTAGGGTGGCTGGAATCTTTGACAAATTTTAGGGCCGTCTCCTGTGGGGGAATAGGCTTTGTCGTCACAACTGTCTTGGTATGTTTGGACCATGATAGTTTGTTGGTGATGTGGACACCAAAGGACTTGAAGCTCTCAACATGCTCCACTACAGCCACATCGATAATATGTTGTGAAATCTGTTGTGAATGTACTGTCATGTCTTAAAAAATCTATAACTGCCTTAAGGCAGCAGCTAAAGGGGATCCATAATAAATACAAATACAAACTAGATGATAATTTCAGTCTGCAACGTTTTTATTGCTGCTTTGAGACAACCGTGAATCATCTTTCCAGCGTGCCTGAGGGTCTCCCATGGCGATCGTTCCTACATTTTTTAAACACCAGCCCAGGCGGAGCAGTTTCTTGAGAAACTAGGCAGAAGTGTGGAAGATGTGCAACGCTGAAGAAGAGGAAATATCAGTTTTGTCTAAACAGGTATTTAAAGTTTGAGCCAGTTCACTGTGTTATAATTTATCTAGTAACATAGTAGCACTGTCTATTGAACTATAATAACATGGCCAGTTTACAAGTAGGCTTAGCCTTATTATAATTTTATGTGCCATGAAACTTTGCTTTTATGCAGTGGAACATCCTGGTGCAGTTTTTTTAAATTTAGGCCTACATGAGGCTAGATCACGGTGGTCTTATATTCTGGCTCACTCCTGGTATTTTGTTTGGTTCTTTGTTAAATGGTGAACACAATATAGTGTAATGACAAGTGGCGGGGCAGACAAACTAAACAACTTCTTTGCTCAATTTGAGGACAACACAGTGCCACTGAGGACAACACAGTGCCACCTACATGTGCATATTACCCCGCTACCAAAACCTGTGGGCTCTCTTTCACTGCATCTAAATAAAGGTGATGACTCATAGTGTTAAGGTTAAATTTACATCCTGGAACTGTAGGGGATTAAATAAAATCACCAAAATAAAACAGGTAATAAGTAGATTAAAGCAACATCAGGCGAAGATCATATTTTTGCAAGAATCACATCTATTATCTGCCAACATTCCTAAGATATGCAAGAGGTGGCCTGGGCAGGTCATTGCAGCCTAATTTATTTCCCATGCAAGAGGAGTTATTATTCTTATCCATAAGTCCATTCCATATCAGATATTGCAAACAATTTGTGATCCTACCGGCAGATATATCATTATACGGGGTACCTTTCTGACCGAGCAGTTGAATTTAATTCATGTGTATGGTCCCAACGAAGATGACTCTAAATTCTTTAACAATTTGTATTTAAACCTTTCTACACTTCCAGGTAATTATATTGTTGCAGGAGACTAATTGCACTTTAGATCCTGTTAAAGATCGCATCTCGGGTTCAAACTACTTCTACACCATATCTAGGAAAACCATAGAGCATTTTATGAAGGATTTAAACTTAATAGAGATTTGGATAGAAATGAAGCCAGATGATGTGGAATACTCCTGTTACTCTAGCACTCACCAGACCTATTCCCGAATAGACTCTTTTTTTTTTTATCTCAGCAGCATTACGCTCTAAAATAAGAAGATTGCTTTTATGACAATATTGTCATCTCTGACCATGCTCCAGCATCTCTTATACATTCCGATTCTAATTTAGTAGGTGACCACCCAAATGGTGCTTCCAACCTAAATGACTGCAAGATACAAGTTTTACAGAATACATTGGACAGCAAATTGACCCATACTTTTCAATGAATACTACACAGACTTCAGCTTGTACTAGATGGCATGCTTGTAAAGCTTTCATAGGGGGTCAAATTATACATTTCACTAGTTCAAAGTCAAGAGATACTCGTCAAAAAATGAAATTACTGAAAACTATGATGAGAGACATTTTTCTCACTAATTCCACAGGTGCACACTGAGAGTTGCTCTTGCTCAGGGCTCAATATAACATACTTTATATGGGTAGAGCTGCAGCAAGCTTATTGAGACTAAACCAATCAAACAGCAGCAAGCAGAGAGAGCAATCAATTCAGATGCAGGGGAAGCTGTGACGGTAGACCCTCGAGTGATAAACAATACCTTTAAATCCTTATATGAAAAATTATCTGCATCAGAGTATCCTCCTGAAACTGATACTCAGGCTAGCTTTTTAGATAGATTCATCTGAAATATTGGGAAACTCCAATCTAAGGATATTCTTAATGCTGATCTGACTGTGGAGGAAATTTCCAATGCAATTGATAGTATGAGGGCGGGGAGGGCATCTGGCCCAGAAGGGCTGTCCGTTGACATCTACAAGAGATTTAATAACAAACTGTGCACTCCCCTCCTGGAGACGTTTTTTGGAATCTTACGAAAATGGTCTCCTGCCCCCTTCTTTGAGAGGAGCTCTGATCACTGCTCCTAAAACCTGGAAAGCTGCATACCAAATGTGATTCCTATTGTGCTATTTCACTTTTGAATTCTGACACAAAGTTTCTTGTAAAGCACTTGCGAGGAGGTTGGAGGGTTTTCTCCCGGATGTGGTGGGTAGAGACCAAAAAGGCTTTTTTCAAGGTCGTCAAGGATTTCATAATGTTAGGAGAGTGGTAAATGTCCTACATGCTAGAATTGGTTCGTCGTTGGACGCAGAGAAGGCCTTCGACAGGGTTGAGTGGCCCTACCTGTGTTCATTCGTTTTGGTTGTGGTGAGAGCTTTTGTAAATGGATGAATATACTACATACAAATCCCACTGCGGAGATCCTTACTACTGTAAAGGGGTGCGTAACTGGTGGCAGGGAAGTCAACTGGTGGCAGGGAAGCAGCCGACCACTGCCCGAACAAGGAGAGGAAATGACTTCGGTGGAAGTAACCCCCCCCCCCCCCCTCTTAACGAGCGGCTCCAGCAGCGTGCCGACACTGGCCTCGGGGACGACCCGGAGGGCGAGGTGCAGGGCCATCTGGATGGAGACGGTGGAACTCCTGCAGCATTGAAGGGTCCAACACGTCCTCCACCGTAACCCAGCATCTCTCCTCCGGACCGTACCCCTCCCAGTCCAGGAGGTACTGAAGGCCCCTCGCCCGACGTCTCGAATCCAGTATGGATCCAACAGAGTACGCCGGGGCCCCCTCGATGTATGCCGGGGAGTACGCCGAGGCCCCCTCGACATCGAGGGTGCGGAGGAATCTCCCGCACCTCAGACTCCTGGAGCGGGCCAGCCACCACCGGCCTGAGGAGAGACACATGGCACGAGGGGTTAATACGGTAATCAGGGGGAAGCTGTAACCTTTAACTCACCTCGTTCAGTCTCCTCAGGACTTGAAATGGCCCCAAAAACAGCGGACCCAGCTTCTGGCAGGGCAGGCGGAGGGGCAGGTTTCGGATCGAGAGCCAGACCCGGTCCCGGTGCGAACACCGGGGCCTCACTGCGGTGACGGTCTGCGTTGGCTTTCTGGCGCAGCATGGCGCGCTGAAGGTGAACATGAGCGGCATCCCATGTCTCCTCCACATGCCGAAACCAGTCATCCACCGCAGGAGCCTCGGTCTGACTCTGATGCCAAGGAGCCAGAACCGGCTGATACCCCAGTACACACTGGAAGGGGGAGAGGTTAGTGGAGGAGTGGCGGAGCGAGTTCTGGGCCATCTCTGCCCAGGGCATGAACGCCGCCCACTCCCCCGGCCGGTCCTGGCAATAAGACCTCAGAAACCTACCCACATCCTTGTTAACACTCTCCTACTGCTCGTTACTCTCGGGGTGAAAACCTGAGGTAAGGCTGATCGAGACCCCCAGACATTCCATGAACGCCCTCCAGACCCTCGAAGTAAACTGGGGACCCCGATCAGACACCATGTCCTCAGGCACCCCGTAGTGCCGGAAAACGTGTGTAAACAAGGCTTCCGCAGTCTGTAGGGCCGTAGGGAGACCGGGCAGAGGGAGGAGACGGCAGGACTTAGAAAAACGGTCGACAACGACCAGAATCGTGGTGTTACCCTGTGAGCGAGGAAGATCAGTAAGGAAATCCACCGACAGGTGAGACCACGGCTGTTGTGGAACGGGTAAGGGGTGTGGCTTACCTCTGGGCAGGTGCCTAGGAGCCTTACACTGGGTGCACACGGAGCAGGAGGAAACATAAACCCTCACGTCCTTAGCCAAAGTGGGCCACCAGTACCTCCCACTCAGACAGCGCACCATCCGACCGATGCCTGGATGACCAGAGGAGGGTGACATGTGGGCCCAATAGATCAGCCAGTCACAGACAGCAAACGGAACGTACAGACGCCTAGCTGGACACTGGAGGGGAGTGGGCTCTGGGTGAGAATGGTGCCGGCTCACCTGGGGTGACACCAGAGTGCCGTGCCTACTGCCTCGATCCCCAGAGGAACCAACCCGGCACCGACCAGCAGTGTGACCTCTGCGGCCACAGATGGTGCACGAGACGGAACCTCCTCCGGTCTCCCTGCGCACAGCACCTCCCAGCTCCATGGGCATCGGAGTGGTGGTGCTGGGGGATGGAACCGACAGACCCCGCTCTGGACGTCCACGGGTAGTCGAAGGTGAGGGTGGTGTCCCTGCAGGCCAACTCCCGACGGACGACCTCGCGCAAACTGCAGCGATAGTGGTCGATCAGGGCCCTGTCGCTCCATCCCGCACCGGCGGCCAGGGTCCGAAAGTCCATGGCGAACTCCTGGACGCTCCTCATCCCCTGCCTCAGTTGGTAGAGACATTCACCCGCTGTTCTACCCTCGGCGGGTGGTCGAAGACTGCCCGGAAACGGCAAGTGAAATCCTCGAAATGGTCCAGCACCGCGTCTCCTTCTCCCCACCCAGCGTTGGCCCACTCCAGTGCTTTCCCTGAGAGGCACGAGACGAGGGTGTACACCCTCTCACGGCCCAAAGGAGCCGGGTGGACGGTTGCCAGGAAGAGCTCTAGCTGCCTGCAATAGGAAACCCTGGCAGCGTGCAGCCGTCCCGTTGTACTCCCAGGGAAGGGTGAGATGAATCCCACTTGGACTGGGTGAAGGGGAGGCGAGTAGTGGAGACCCTGGTTGTGCTGGGCGAGGCGCTGGAGGAACTCCCTTGAGGAATTCCCTGTCTCTCCCAGCGGTCCAGGGCGGCGCCGAGATGGTGGATCATCGACGCTTGCTCCTGGACACGCTATTTGACCCCTATACCAGGGGCACCTGCTCCTGCTGACTCCTTATTGTGGTGTGGAACACTGTAAAGTAACTGGTGGCAGAAAATATAAAAAACTATCGACCTATATCGAATCTTCCATTCCTCTCAAAAACTTTAGAGAAGGCTGTTGCGCAGCATTAGACCCCATCATAGCATTGAGACGGCACTTGTGAAGGTGGTAAATGACATTTTAATGGCATCGGACCGAGGCTCTGCATCTTTTGGAGAGATTGGAAACCCAAATTGGTCTACACGGACATGTTCTGGCCTGGTTTAGATCTTATCTGTCGGAAAGATATCAGTTTGTCTCTGTGAATGGTTTGTCCTTTGACAAATCAACTGTAAATTTCGGTGTTCCTCAAGGTTCCGTTTTAGGACCACTATTGTTTTCACTATATATTTTACCTCTTGGGGATGTTATTCGAAAACATAATGTAAACTTTCACTGCTATGCAGATGACACACAGCTGTACATTTCAATGAAACATGGTGAAGCCCCAAAATTGCCCTCGCTAGAAGCATGTGTTTCAGACATAAGGAAGTGGATGGCTGCAAACTTTCTACTATTAAACTCGGACAAAACAGAGATGCTTGTTCTAGGTCCCAAGAAACAAAGAGATCTTCTGTTGAATCTGACAATTAATCTTAATGGTTGTACAGTCGTCTCAAATAAAACTGTGAAGGACCTCGGCGTTACTCTGGACCCTGATCTCTCTTTTGAAGAACATATCAAGACCATTTCGAGGACAGCTTTTTTCCATCTACGTAACATTGCAAAAATCTGAAACTTTCTGTCCAAAAATGATGCAGAAAAATTAATCCATGCTTTTGTCACTTCTAGGTTAGACTACTGCAATGCTCTATTTTCCGGCTACCCAGATAAAGCACTAAATAAACTGCAGTTAGTGCTAAATACGGCTGCTAGAATCCTGACTAGAACCAAAAAATGTGATCATATTACTCCAGTGCTAGCCTCTCTACACTGGCTTCCTGTCAAAGCAAGGGCTGATTTCAAGGTTTTACTGCTAACCTACAAAGCATTACATGGGCTTGCTCCTACCTATCTCTCTGATTTGGTCCTGCCGTACATACCTACACGTACGCTACGGTCACAAGACGCAGGCCTCCTAATTGTCCCTAGAATTTCTAAGCAAACAGGTGGAGGCAGGGCTTTCTCCTATAGAGCTCCATTTTTATGGAACGGTCTGCCTACCCATGTCAGAGATGCAAACTCGGTCTCAACCTTTAAGTCTTTACTGAAGACTCATCTCTTCAGTGGGTCATATGATTGAGTGTAGTCTGGCCCAGGAGTGGGAAGGTGAACGGAAAGGCTCTGGAGCAACGAACCGCCCTTGCTGTCTCTGCCTGGCCGGTTCCCCTCTTTCCACTGGGATTCTCTGCCTCTAACCCTATTACAGGGGCTGAGTCACTGGCTTGCTGGGGCTCTCTCATGCCATCCCTGGAGGGGGTGCGTCACCTGAGTGGGTTGATTCACTGTTGTGGTCATCCTGTCTGGGTTGGCGCCCCCCCCTTGGGTTGTGCCGTGGCGGAGATCTTTGTGGGCTATACTCAGCCTTGTCTCAGGATGGTAAGTTGGTGGTTGAAGATATCCCTCTAGTGGTGTGGGGGCTGTGCTTTGGCAAAGTGGGTGGGGTTATATCCTTCCTGTTTGGCCCTGTCCGGGGGTGTCCTCGGATGGGGCCACAGTGTCTCTTGACCCCTCCTGTCTCAGCCTCCAGTATTTATGCTGCAGTAGTTTATGTGTCGGGGGGCTGGGGTCAGTTTGTTATATCTGGAGTACTTCTCCTGTCCTATTCGGTGTCCTGTGTGAATCTAAGTGTGCGTTCTCTAATTCTCTCCTTCTCTCTTTCTTTCTCTCTCTCGGAGGACCTGAGCCCTAGGACCATGCCCCAGGACTACCTGACATGATGACTCCTTGCTGTCCTATATCTGTCCTATATCTATATCTTACCTATATCTTTAATTGGCCGGATTAACATTCTGAAAATGAATGTCCTCCCAAAATTGTTGTATCTATTTCAGAACATTCCCTTGCCGCCACCACCATCCCTCTTTACAAGGCTAAAAAAGATGTCACTATATTTATCTGTAATAAGAGACGTCCCAGAGTTCACTTGTCTTTATCGTACCTACCGTATGACAGAGGGGGGGCTCCATTTGCCTAATATTCAGTGGTACTACTGGGCAGCTCAGCTTCGCACTGCTATGTACTATTTTACCTCCGAGTCTCTCCCTTTGTGGATGGAGATTGAAATGTCTTCAGTTGTACCCAAATTACCCCTTAACCTCTACATGTACTCAGCTGATATCAAGACACATAACAATAATCCCTTGGTTTTTAATACGATCAACGTTTGCTATGAGGTGCGGAAGTTCCTTGGTGAAATGCATTCTTTGTCATGTTTTAGTTATATCTGGGGAAACCACAGCTTCACTCATGGGAGAGCTGATATGGGTTTCCATCTATGGGCCAGCAAGGATTTAAGAAAAGTTTGAGACCTGCATAAAGAAGGTATTTTTATGTCATTTGAAGAACTCATAGCAAAATATGACATTCCTAGAAATCATTTTTATTTTATTTTTATATTTACAGTTAAAGAGCTTCCTCACAGCTGCCCAGAACCAAAACCTAACAGAACCCCTTCTGTCTACTTTCGGAAATACAATCTCAACCCATTGTCATGGTAAGGGTAGAATTTCAGCTCTATACAATATGCTAGAGTCTGGCTCAACCAAATCCTCTGCGCACAAACTGAACTTTTGGAAGGAAGATATTCGGGAGGACATAGTCTTGGACGAATGGAGAAGTATATGCACTAAGGCTCAGACACAGACTGTGAATACTTCGCTAAAACTACTGCAATACAATTGGTTGATGCGAACATATGTAACCCCTGCTAAGTTAAATAAGTTAAATAATATAATTCCAGATACGTGTATATGCTACAAGTGCAATCACTCTAAAGGGACTCTGTTTCATTGTCTGTGGGACTGTGAGAAATTCAATATTTTTGGAAGGAGGTATCACATATGATATCCCAAATAGTATCAGTAAAATTGCCTCGGTATGGTTCTCAATCAGAGGCAGGTATCGTTAGTTGTCTCTGATTGAGAATCATACTTAGGTAGCCTTTTTCCACCTGTGTTTCGTGGGTGTTTATTTTCTGTTTTGTGTGTCATCACTAGACAGGACTGTTTCGTTTGTTCGTTCTTCCTAGTTGTTATTTTGTTGTGTTCAGTTTTGATTATATCAAAAATCATGAACACTTACCACGCTGCACCTTGGTCTTCACCTTCTTCCACCGATGACGGCCATTACATTTTGTAACACTTTTGTTTTGTCTTAGATCTCTCCATCGCTTAGTAGCCTCGGCCTACTCTCGACCAAAAGCCGGTGACTTCACTGACTTGTCTCAATTAATGTGATTTTGTTTCACTGAATCTCCGTCTTGTCACGGCTCCTCCTCTGCATTGCAGTTGCGGTTCGTCCTGCAGGCAGAGGAGGGTCATTAGTGATTGGAGTCACCTGGGATCAGAGTATTTAAACTGTCACTAATCACCTCTCTCTCTCTCTCTCTCTCTCTCTGCGCTCTCTCTCTCTGCTCTCTCTCTCTGCGCTCTCTCTCTGCGCTCTCTCTCTGCGCTCTCTCTCTGCGCTCTCTCTCTCTGCGCTCTCTCTCTGAGCTCTCTCTCTGAGCTCTCTCTCTGAGCTCTCTCTCTGAGCTCTCTCTCTCTGAGCTCTCTCTCTCTGAGCTCTCTCTCTCTGAGCTCTCTCTCTCTCTGAGCTCTCTCTCTCTCTGAGCTCTCTCTCTCTGAGCTCTCTGCGCTCCTCCAGGTATGAACCTGTTTTGTTTGTTCTTTTGTAGTTTTCACTCAGTCATTCACACACACAGATTCAAGCATCCATGCACGTTACATACACCTTACATTATGATACTTCCACACCTCGTTCCTTTTTATTACTTTAAAGTGAATAGTTTTGTTTACAATAAATATATATTTTTTTAACTGGCCTATACCTGTTGTTCGCGTCCCCTCATTTTTGCCACAGGCTATGAGCCGGCCTGTGACAAGTGGGGGCTCATCTGTAAGTTAAAGTTAATTGTACTTTAGTATTTTAGTTTACTTTAACATTTTGTTATAGTTGGTTAAGGTTTTGTCTAGATTGTCTTTGTCTTATTATTGATATGTTTGTTTATTTGTAATTTGGCTTATTTGATTATTGTTTTGTAGTTAACTTGGTTTAGTTCAGATTGCCAATTTTTTTGTTGTTGGAGGGGGGGGGGGCAGTTTCTGGTTGTCTTTTCCACTCCACTGGTTTTGTGTGCATAAAACCCCACCACATGTGACTGCACGAAGAGCAGGGCCAGTTAGTTAGTTGTTTTTGGAGGATAGTGGGGTGTGGCTCCTGTCCTTGAACCCAGACTGACAGCAGGTGAGTTGTGTTTTTTTTAGCATTTGCAATAGTTGTATTGGTTGAGGAAAATGTCTTCCATTTTGAGTAGTTTTGTTCAAGCTCCTTCAGAGGTAGCCTTAGAGTTGTGTACTAAGGAGCAGTTAATGGAAATTGCTGAACATCATCAGATTGAGATTGTTGATTAAAAAAAATAAAGAGACTGTTAACTAGATTAAAGCACGGTCTTAGAGAAATGGGTGTTTTTTTGGGTCAGTCTGCTAGTAGTGAGGGTGCATGTTTTCAGTCTAGCCCTTCATTAACTTTTGAGCAGCAAAGGGAGCTGTTGCAAATGCAGTTAGAGAGAGAGCGATTGAGAAATGCTAATAGACCAGAAGGACTACCACATTTTGACGTTTCATAGAATCTTCGTTTGTTGCCTAAATATGATGAGTCAGATCCAGACACATACTTTTCTTTATTTGAGCGTAAAATCAGCAGTTCTGAAGGTCTACGAGCTTGTGCCAGAGGCATATCGTCAACGTTTTCGTTACAGGAAAAAGTTAGATTCACAAACCTATTCTGAGTTTGTTTCTTGATTTGACTTCTGCATTTAATCGTTGGTGTACAGCTTCTGAAGTTAGTGCTTTTGATGGTCTGTCTAATTTGATTGTGTTAGAACAGTTCAAAAATTCTGTGTCTGACCAGGTTGCTACATACATGAATGAATGTAAAGTTCCAAGTGCTGCAGCAATCCTTGCCGATGAGTACAGGCTAACACATGAAAGCCATTTTGAGTCAAACAGTGACATGTAACATAAAAATAACTTTACTCCTAGGAATAGTAGGTCACCTTTTTCTGGGGCTTCTTTCCAAAGACCTCAGCAGAAGTTTGGGTCTGGAGGACTTAAAGCACCGGTTAATGCTAATACCTGTCGCTACTGTTTAGTTGAAGGACCTTGGAAGAAAGATTGTCCTCTGCTTAAATAAAAAAGTCAGGTCATGTTAAACCTGCTGTGATGGCAAGTCCTGTTGCAGCCTCTGACCACCAGGGTGAGCTTTTTCAGCCACTCGTTGAGTTTGATTCTCAGTCTTCCCACTGATTTTTCAGCCTTTATTTCAGATGGTGTAGTGTCCCTGGTAGATGGCAACCAAAATGTTTCAATCAAGATCTTAAGAGACACTGGAGCTTTAGATTATTTTATTCTGGAATCTGTTTTGCCGTTCTCTAAAGAGTCTGATACTAGCAGTTGTGTAATGGTATGTGGTATGGGTTTAGTTCCATTCTCTTGTCTTTTACATGAAGTTACCCTAAAATGTGGTCTGGTAGAGGGTGATGTAGATGTTGGGGTTAGACCCCAGTTGCCAGTAGAGGGAGTCCACATGATTTTGGGGAATGACTTGGCAGGTAGTAAGGTGTGAGCAGATGCCAGTAGAGGGAGTCCACATGATTTTGGGGAATGACCTGGCAGGTAGTAAGGTGTGGGCAGATGACAAACTAAACATCTGTAAGAAGCAACCTTCAGTGTCACCTGCAAGGGAATCGCCGGGTCAAAACTATGTCTCCTGAGGTATTTCCAGTTTGTGCGGTTACCTGCGCGGCCTCTCATAAGGAGATTGAGAGTAAGCCAGAAAGTCTTGAGTTGCCAGTCAAACTCCAGACAGAACAGTTGACTAGTTCTAGAGATTCATTGATGGCTGAGCAAAAGGCCGATACTAACTTGGCTGATCTGTTTGATAAAGTTGTTCCTGATTCAGTGGTGAGGAATAGTGCTCAGTGTTATTTTCTTCTTGATGGGCTGTTGGTCAGGAAATGGGTTCCACACTATGATCAGGGTCTAGGAGAACCAGTCTTTCAAATAGTTGTACCCACTACTTTGCAAAATAAAGTGTTGCAAACTTCACATGATGATGTGGCAGGTCATATGGGTGTTCGTAAAACTTATGATCGCATACTTCGTTATTCTTTCTGGCCACGTTTAAAGCGGGATGTATCTCAGTTTATTAAAACTTGTGATACATGTCAGCGCACAAGCAAGCCAAACCAGGTTGTAAAGCCAGCACCTTTGTATCCAATACCAGCCATAGGGCAACCTTTTGAGCATCTTATTATCGATTGTGTTGGGCCTTTACCAAGGTCCAAGTCAGGTCATAGCTACTTATTAACTGTTGTGTCAAGCAACCAGATATCCGGCAGCTTTTTCCTTGCGTACCCTAACTTCAAAATCACTAGTTAAAGCGTTAACTCAATTTATTTCAACATTTGGGAGTCAAAAAATCCTCCAGTCAGATCTGGGGTCTAACTTTACCTCCCATTTATTTGCTCAGGTTCTCAAACAGCTTAAAGTTAAACACAACAAGTCTACTGCGTTCCATGCCCAGAGCCAGGGAGCTTTGGAACGTTTTCATCAAACTTTAAAATCCTTGCTTCGTGCATACTGTACAGAACTGTCTGCAGATTGGGAGGAGGGGTTACCTTGGCTGTTACTAGCTGCTCGTGAAGTAGTGCAGGAAAGCACAGGGTTTAGCCCAAATGACTTAGTGTTTGGTCATAAGGTGCGTGGGCCTTTAGCAGTGTTGCAGGATGGTTGTTTGCCTGAGGAACCACTTCAGAACCTTATTGACTATGTAAATGGTTTTAGGTTGAAGTTATATAGGGCTGGTGAACTGGCGAAAGAAAAACTATAATCTTCTCAACGGAAAATGAAACTGAAATATGACGGACAGACTGAGCTGCGTGAGTTTAGTCCCGGTGATTGTGTAATTGCTCTTCTGCCTCTTGTAAGTTCACCTTTTCAGGCAAAATATTGTGGTCCTTTCACTGTGTTGCGTAAAGTGTCAGATTTGAACTATCTTATTGAAACCCCTAGTCATAGGAAGTCCTCTAACTTATGCCATGAACCTGTTAAAATGTTATCACTCCCGTGATCTAAGCAAAGTTGAAGGCCCTCCAGCGGTCAGGTCAGCGTTGACTGCTGCTCCAGTCACTGTATCTTGTGGCTTTAATTTGGTGGAGGGGGAGAAGAGGAGGACATTAGGGTTTCGGATGAGGTCTTACAAAAACTCCCAGACTTTGCAAAACCTTGGTTTTGGTAGATCATTTAGACTCTGAGAAATGTGATGAATTGGTAGCTCTTATTAGAAACTACCCTGTTTTGTTTTCTGACACTCCATCGCAAACCCACTTAATTGAGCATGATATAGACATCGGAGATGCTAAGCCTATCAAACAGAGATTTGATCGTGTATCTGAGGAGAAGAGATTGAAACAGAGGTGCAGTATATGTTGGACAATGTTATTGTTGTTCAAATTGGGCTTTACCCTGTCTTTTGGTCAAAAAGTCTGATTCCACTTTCAGACCTTGCACTGATTATAGAAAAGTTAACAATGTTACTAAAGCAGACCTTTACCCTCTTCCTAGGATGGAGGACTGTATTGATCAAGTTGGGTCAGCAAAGTATGTTAGCAAATTTGATCTTTTAAATGGATATTGGCAAGTACCCCTTACCAAAAGAGCTTGTGAGATTACTGCCTTTATAACTCCATCTGGTTTGTTCTCTTATACAGTGATGCCTTTCGGCTTGCGGAATGCTCCAGCCACCTTCCAGAGGCTAATGAATCGGGTGGTCGCAAGTCTGGAAGGGTGTGCCGTGTATTTTGACGACGTGGTCATCTACTCAGACTCCTGGGAGGAGCATGTTTGGAGAGTGCAAGCCCTGTTCGAAAGACTGGTGTGGGCCAGGTTGACTATTAATTTGGCAGAATGTGAGTTTGCCAAAGCTACAGTCACATACCTAGGCATGGTTGTTGGTCAGGGTTTTGTCTGTCCCGTAGAAGCCAAGGTCCATGCTGTGAAGCAGTTCCCACAGCCGTCCACAAAGAAAGAACTGATGCGCTTCCTGGGAATGGCGGGGTACTACCGTGCTTTCTGTAAAAACTTTTCAGTAATAGTGTCCCCCCTGACCAATCTGTTGAAGGCCAAGGCTGAATTTATCTGATCCACCCAGTGTCAAGAGGCATTTGATGCAGTTAAGGCTCTTTTGTGTTTGGCACCTGTATTGGCAGCACCAAATTTTGGGAAACCTTTCAAATTGCAGGTAGACGCCAGTCAAATCGGCGCTGGGGCTGTGCTTCTCCAGGAGAATGATAACAATGTTGAGTGTCCAGTCAGTTTCTTCTCCCGGAAATGTAATAAGTATCAGAAAAAATATTCTGTAATTGAAAAGGAGGCTTTAGGTCTCATTTGGGCTTTACAGCACTTTGAGGTCTATGTTGGTTCTGGTTTGACCCCTTTAACTGTGTTCACTGACCACAACCCACTTATTTTTCTGAGGTCCCTGCAAAATCCCAACCAGCTCCTGATGCGTTGGGCTTTGTTCTTGCAACCATTCAACCTTGATATTAGACACATTAGTGGTAAGGATAATATCATTGCTGATGCTCTGTCCCGTGCTCCTTTAACCTCGTTTGTATCTTCTCTCTGCTGACCATACGGGCTGTCTGCGCCTCTTTCCTCTTAAATTGCTCCCCAGGTACCAGGGCTGCCGAGTTTGAGGGGTGGACAGTCAGTTGGGGGACAAGGGGCTACTACTAGGAGCCGGGACTGATATCCTTTTTTTAGTTTTTGGGAAAATTTGAATTGTTTTGGAATATGTTGGAGGAAGTTGGGTTGAGGGTGGGACCCTCATTTTAAGGAGGGGGGTGTCACGGTTCCTCATACAAGGCAGAGGAGGGTCATTAGTGATTGGAGTCACCTGGGATCAGAGTATTTAAACTGTCACTAATCACCTCTCTCTCTCTCTCTCTTTTTCTTTCTCTCTCTTGCATAGTTTTCACTCAGTCATTCACACACACAGATTCAAGCATCCATGCACTTTACATACACCTTACATTATGATACTTCCACACCTCGTTCCTTTTTCTTAGTTTAAAGTTAAAAGTCTGTATAGGTATTTAGTTAATTGGTTACAGGCTGGGAAATCTATTTGTTTAGCTAATCTATTTGTTTTCATGCAATAATGTAGCCCAAATCAAGTGTAGGCCTATTATTTTGCTAAATCGCATATAGACAACTCCAAATGCTTTAAAAAATATGATTGCTATTATTTTTCTATCAGTGTCATGATAAAGATGGTCTACACTCAGTGAAAGACCCTACGCCTGCTCCCTAACAAAGTGGAGTGAAAGTAGAAAAAGTAAGAAACGTGGATTAAAAAAACATGGGCTTGGGCTCTGTTTCAAAATATCACTTTTCATATTATTTGTATTTTATTCTGTTATTTTCCATTTTATTCTTACTACAAAATAACTGGGTAGGTGTGTTGTCTGTTTAATTAACAAAATAATGAACTATTACATTCATTTGGACCTATCATAGGCCTAATTAAACTCAAAACATGCAATTCTATTGTTTTGAAAATACATTTTATTAGTCGTGTAATGTTTCTTAGGACCTGCCTAAACGAATGAATAATATATTTATATTTGATGGTGTATATTCAATAGATTTATTAAAATAGACACCCACCCACATCTGCACACCACTACCACCACTAGTCATTGGCATGCCAGCATACACATGGGAGGTATAAAAGGTGTATGCAAGCAAAAATGTGGTAAAAATGGGCCTGTTTGTAAGCGAGTCATATAAGCATTGGTCAAAAACAATTGCAGGCAAAGTAACATCATTCCTACGTGAAAGCAAGAATACTCAGTACATTTAGTGCTTTTTAAAGTCTACCCAGCAAACCGGGAATATTCCCAGAACATTAGCTAAGGTTCCCATTAAGTTCTAGTTAGGGTTTTATCTAATATTAGGATGATAACGTCCCCAAAACATGTTTTTTATTTTAAAAAATGTTTTAAATGAAATATCCTTGGAATGTTCTCCTAACGTCCACTAAAATGTTGTGGGCACCATCTGTAACAACCACCATAGAACATTCCCAAAAGTTCTCATTAAGTTTCCAGGTAATGTAATATTACAATTTACCAGTAATGTTTTCGCAGCAAATTAAAAGTTCCCAGAACATTTGTAAGGTCACGGCAAATGTTCTCAACACAAACACTGTCCATTTGTGGTGATGATTATAGACTGCTTGTATAAAACATTTTCCTGATGTTCCAAGAACATTCCTATAAAACATTTAATCTGTTATTTAAAGGTTCCCAGAATGTTTCATTTAGGTTGTGGGAACAGTCTGGTGGGAAAATTGTGGGGACATCACAAAAGATATTTTCCCAAAACACCAAAACTGTCCTGTTGTGCTGACATTCAGATAATGTTTGTATCAGGGTGCACAAAAAATGTATTTGATGTTGCAAGAATTTTGACAGAACAGCCTTTCTGAGTTGTTTAACGGTTCCCATAACATGTAATTCGGTTGTGGGAACAATGCAAGAGATAGGTTCCCAAAACACAAATATGCTCAGTTGTGATGACATTCATGCAATGTTTATTTATTTATCCGTTATTTTACCAGGTAAGTTGACTGAGAACACATTCTCATTTGCAGCAACAACCTGGGGAATAGTTACAGGGGAGAGGAGGGGGATGAATGAGCCAATTGTAAACTGGGGATTATTAGGTGACCATGATGGTTTGAGGGTCAGATTGGGAATTTAGCCAGGACACCGGGGTTAACACCCCTGCTCTTACAATAAGTGCCATGGGATCTTTAATGACCTCAGAGAGTCAGGACACCCGTTTAACGTCCCATCCGAAAAACAGCATCCTTCACAGGGCAATGTCCCCAATCACTGCCCTAGGGCATTGGGATATTTTCTTTCTTTTTTTCCTACTGGCCCTCCAACACCCCTTCCAGCAGCCCTTCCTGGTCTCCCATCCAGGGACTGACCAGGACCGACCCTGCTTAGCTTCAGAAGCAAGCCAGCAGTGGTATGCAGGGTTTAAGTTAGGTTGCACAGGACATTTCCTGTTGTAAGGATTAAATAACTCTGTTTTTGACACAAATCGGTGCACCTGGCACCTTCTATATCAACAAGGGATCATAGCATTCACCTAGATTCACCTGGTCAGTCTATGTCATGGAAAGAGAAGGTGTTCTTAATGTTTTGTATACTCAGTGTACATTTTATCTTGTCTTGTCCTGAAAACATTTCAAGAACATTTAAAAAATGTTTACCTAATATTACCACAACATTCTCAGCAAGCAAATTAAATCAAAGGAAAGCAGACTGGAATACATCCCCGTTATGTTTACCTTCCGATTTAATTGCAATTCACGTTTGAGGACTGCGTTGTAGGTGATATCGAAACACATGGTATTGAATTGAATTAATAGGACATTTGAACAGCAATCATACAAACACAACCATATTTTTTTACACATCATATCTGCACATGTTGGGTTTGAACCTACAATGTTTGGTTCCCAAATTAGATTTCAGACATAAAGCTTGTATGTGAAAACTATTTCTAAGACACATATCTTAAGTTTTTCCAAACTCACTTCACTTGCGCATAAGAGGAAGGCTTGCGCTACCGGTGCTCAGACATGTGCAGATCAAATACACAGCTGGAAAGGTTCTAAGCTGACAAATGGAATTGTTTTAAGGTCATACCATGGATCATTTAGCTATTTCATAAAACAATTTAGGAACCCTTTAGGTACAAATACATATATGTATACATACATACAATACCAGTCAAAAGTTTGGACACACCTACTAATTCAATATTATATATTTTTTAACTTCTTTCTACATTTGTAAAATAATAGTGAAGACATCAAAACTATGAAATAACATATGTGGAATCATGTAGTAAATAAAAAAGAAAGTGTTAAACAAATCAAAATATATTTTATATTTTATATTTGACAAACAGCCACCCTTTGCCTTGATGACAGCTTTCACACTCTTGGCGTTCTCTCAACCAGCTTCATGAGGTAGTCACCTGGAATGCATTTCAATTAACATGTGTGCCTTCTTAAAAGTTAATTTGTGGAATTTCTTTCCTTAATGCGTTTGAGCCAATCAATTGTGTTGTGATAAGGTAAAGGGGCATACAGAAGATAGCCCTATTTGGTCAAATACCAAGTCCATCATTATGGCATGAACAGTCAATATGGAACATTTCAAGAACTTTTAATGTTTCTTCAAGTGCAGTCGCAAAACCATCAAGCGCTATGTTGAAACTGGCTCTCATGAGGACTGCCACAGGAATGGAAGACCTAGAGTTACCTCTGCTGCAAAGGGCAAGTTCATTAGAGTTACCAGGTAACAGACACATCTCAACTGTTCAGAGGAGACTGTGTGAATCAGGCCTTCATGGTAGAATTGCTGCAAAGAAACCACTACTAAAGGACACCAACACAAAGAAGAGACTTGCTTGGGCCAAGAAACACGAGCAATGGACATTAGACCAGTGGAAATTTGTCCTTTGGTATGGAGTCTAAATTAGCCATTTTTGGATCCAACCGCCGTGTCTTTGTGACTGAACGGATTATTTCCGCATGTGTATTTCCCACCATAAAGCATGGATGAGGAGATGTGATGGTGTGGGTGTGCATTGCTGGTGACACTGTCTGTGATTTATTTAGATTTCAAAGCACACTTAACCAGCATGGCTACCACAGCATTCTGCAGCGATACGCCATCCCATCTGGTTTGGGCTTAGTGCGACTATCATTTGTTTTTCAACAGGAAAATGACCCAACACACCCACAAGGCTGTGTAAGGGCTATTTTACCAAGAAGTAGAGGGCTGGAGTGCTACATCAGATGACCTGGCCTCCACAATCCCCCGACCTCAACCAAATTGAGATGGTTTGGGATGAGTCGGACCGCAGAGCGAAGGAAAAGCAGCCAAGAAGTGCTCAGGATATGTGGGAACGCTTTCAGGACTGTTGGAAAACCATTCCAGGACAGTTTTATCTCCATCTCTACATTCAAAGACTTAGTCATGGACACGCTTACTGACAGTTGTGGTTGCTTTGCGTGATGTATTGTTGTCTCTACCTTCTTGCCCTTTGTGCTGTTGTCTATGCCCAATAATGTTTGAACCATGTTTTGTGCTGCTACCATGTTGTGCTGCTGCCATGTTGTGTTGCTACCATGTTGTTGTCATCTTGTGTTGCTACCATGCTGTGTTGTCATGTGTTGCTGCCATGGTATTTTGTTGTCTTAGGTCTTTCTTTATGTAGTGTTGTGTTGCCTCTCTTGTTGTGATGTGTGTTTTGTCCTTTTTTTCACAGCCCCCATCCCCGCAGGAGGCCTTTTGCCTTTTGGTAGGCCGTCATTGTAAATAAGAATTTGTTCTTAACTGACTTGCCTAGTTAAATAATGGTTAAATAAAATACAAAAAATGTGTTATTTCATAGTTTTGATGTCTTCACTATTAATCTACAATGTAGATAATAGTCAAATAAAGAAAAACCCTTGAGTGAGTAGGTGTTCTTAAACTTTTGAACGGTAGTGTATGTCTTATATTTTATAATATATGTTACCTTATATGCTCATATACTGTATGTGTGACTCATAGTATTCAAATGTTTATTGCATTTACACTACATGGCCAAAAGTATGTGGACATCCCTTCAAATGGGTGGATTTGGCTATTTCAGCCACATCCGTTGCTGACAAGTGTATAAAATCGAGTACACGGCCTTGCGATCTCCATAGGAAAACATTTGCAATAGAATGGCCCATACTGAAGAACTCAGTGACTTTCAACATGGCACCGTTGTAGGATTCCAAGAAGTCATTTCGTCAAGTTTTTGTGTGGTAGGCCACATAAGCTCACAGAATGGGACAGCCGAGTGCTGAAGCTTGTATCACATAAAAATGGTCTGTCCTCAGTTGCAACACTCAGTACCGAGTTCCAAACTGCCTCTGGAAGCAACGTCAGCACAAGAACTGTTCGTAGGAGGTTTCATGAAATGGGTTACTCCTCATTTTTATTAGGTTAATGCAAAATCATGATGTCATCAAAGAGGGACAAGATTTATAACTTTTATGAATAATAACATAGGCTGTCATATTAGGCCACAATGGAGTGCTCATGGTCTGTGTTGAACATATATAGTGCCCTGTCCCTGGCCATTACAGCACGTGGCCTCATCTGGGGCACATTAGATTGTGTTAATCATCTGTTATTTATGTGGGAAGGGTATACTGTAGGTATGAGTGAGCATTGATACTTCTATTAAGGAATGTACATTATGTTGGCCTACTGTCTGGGAGTGTACAAGTTAAAGGTATAGGTATATATTGCTCAAATTAGAATTGTATTTAGTGATGACAATCATGTAGATATAGTAGATCTTACTGTACTACACCTTTTTCACCATCTAAAGACAGTGTATCACCAAATGATCCAGTGTACCAGCTGGAATTTGCAATCGTGGAGAAAGTTCACCTCATGCACTTAAGATGGCAGTATTGAGTCAGGGATTTGGTCCATCTTTCTGAGAAGAATCTGTCTCATGGGGAAAATCTCAATTGCATACTTATCGCGTCAACTCTCCTCATCTCCTTCTCAAAACTCATTGGAGGAGAAGTCCAGAGAGGAGGGACCTCTGGCTTTCTCATCCAATGGGTTTTGAGAAGGAGATGAGGAGAGAGGACGCGAGGAGAATGTATTTGAGATCTTCCCATTGCCTCTTTAGACTCTTCCTCTGTACAACTTAAGTTTAGTGTATTCCAAAGGGACCCGAAGAGGATTTTCTCTCATATTAACTCATGTAGATGCTTGGGCTAATTTTCACTGAGTCTGTTTGGTCTGCAGACATGGCAGATGGTGAATTAAATAGACAAATATTTGTAATCTTTCTGATTTCACTCACCAAAATAACTGAAGTGAGGAATTGCACAAGGAATTGCACAAGCTAATAAAATAGTATTTTGGAGAGGGATTGTATGATAAATTTTTTAGTCACAGTAATACTTGCTTATGCTTCTCGTACTGTCTCAAAATGATTTGCATTATTCCTCTTGATGTTAGAGTTTCCAGTTAGAATGTTAGAGCATTCAAGAGTTGAAGCGTCTCATTCGGTGGCAGTTTTCAGTGGGTCAAGGTACGCCACTGTGATTCTTCAATAAATTCATTAAAGCAAGCTTTGTCTGATTGAAAATGGCATTTTTTAAAGCTGCTGGCATATTCTTATCAGTAATAAGTTCCTGAGATGTGGCCATGGTAGTCGCATCAGGCCTCGTGAAAATGCCACGCTGTTAAATAACTGAAAATTACAACTGTTGATGTAGTTTGTTGAGTCTGAAGTTCTTGTAGGTGTATCTGAGGGTTACTCATGGTGAGGCTCCATGGGGATGGAATTCTGTAATTAAATATAATGAAGTTAACCCATTACAGCAGTCTAAGCCAGGGTGGTGAGGTTCTACTAAGATATATGGAATTGTTTTCAGAAGGTTATACCAAGGATCATTTTGCTATTTGATTTAGAATGTTAAGACCCACAGAAGTATAAAAATATATATATTAAAACGTTATTTTATGAAAATAAAAATGTGGGCCTTACTGCTATTAGGCTAAACAAACACATTGAACAACAGATTCACTACATGGAACAACCGATAGTCCCCCCCAAAAAAATCGAAAGGAAGTTTGTTCTGAAGTGTCTATCCTATATCTGAGAGATATAATAAAGATGAACATGTTTTTTTTGTGTGTGTTTATTTAAAGATGTATTTAACACGTTATTTGGGCACTAAACAGTCTCCATATATACTTCCATTAATTTTTTCAACTGGTACCGGGGGACATTCAGATGAGTCTTGTGAAGCCTGTGGCAGTCCTAGAGCAAAACAGGCCTGTCGGTATTCTAGAGTTTATGAGAGTCACACCTTTCCATGTAGAGGTCATAATAGTTGTAGGCCAAATCGTTCGGAAGCTACAGATGATTTTGTGAGAAGACAGTTTTTCAGGACGTCTCATGGTCTGACAAACACCGCTCTAGCTCTGTCACCTTTCACCGCAGATGTGAAAGTGCGACATCCGCGGATGCGGAGGATTGAGAAGATCTAATGAAAATAAAATAAAATGTAATTAGTCACATGCGCCAAGTATAACAGGTGTAGAATACAAGGTATGCAAAGGTATCTCTAGCTTAAACTGACAGATTTTTATGGGGATTATTTTATTAATTTGATTACCACGGGAGCGTGGACATAGACTAGGGTTTTTTAATTCCCCTTTCCCCAAATGCTCTGTGGGATTGAAGAGAAGTGGTAGCACAAGTATGGGAACAGGTTTACATCCAACATTATATCTTTCTGCCTCTACAGACTAGAGTTCGATGTCCTCCTTGTTGTCTCTGTGTTCAGTAATGTGTCTTCTGATTGAATGACAGTTTAACTACAACCCATTTAGTTTCAGTCAGACAGCCTGTGTATGAGAGTTATAGAATAGTCAACCCATATGTAGTTTTCATATGAATAAAAAACACCTTTTATTTACATAAATTACAAGAAAGCACAAACCGGTTCACCAAAATCTACATTAAAAACATCTTGTATATATTACATTTAACAAATTTACCATAATTTACTCCATGTCTCCAGTAAAATCTTCAATAAAAAGAAGGGCTATGATACGGAATCTTTATTGGCATCTCTTTTTAAAATCGCTACTAGTCATAGAATGGAAACAGAATCGGGACATTGTACTCACAGCACTTAGAGGACAACAAAATCAGGACAATCTTCTGTGTGACCTCTTTAATATCTGAAACAGCTGATTCTGGACTAGTGGTTATAGAACTCTGTATACAATGTTTGTCAGCAGAGGAACGTGAGGCTCATTCAGTCAGTCTTCACAAGGAGGAAGTCGTGGAGTCCACCACTTCTCGCCCGTTACACACCGTTGGCACAATATTGGAGGCTGAAGCTTTATTGAAAATGAAATACAGAAATATCTCATTAACGTAAGTATTCACCTTTAGCAGTGATTACAGCAGTGAGTCTTTCTGGGTAAATCTCTAAGAGCTTTGCCCACCAGGATTGTACAATATTTGCACATTATTCTATTTTAAATTCTTCAAGCTCTGTCAAGTTGGTTGCTGATCATTGTTAAACAGCCATTTTGAAGTCTTGCCATAAATTTTCAAGCCAATTAAAGTCAAAACTGTAACTAGGCCACTCAGGAACATTCAATGACGTCTTGGTAAGCAACTCCAATGTATATTTGGCCTTCTGCTTTAGATTATTGTCCTGCTGAAACCTGGATTTGTCTCCCAGTGTTGAACAGCAGACTGAACCAGGTTTCCTCTAGGATTTTGCCTGTGTTTAGCTCTTTTACGTTTTTTTATCCTATAAAATTCCCAATTCCTTGCTGATGACAAGCATAGCTATAACATGATGCAGCCATCACCATGCTTGAAAATATGAAGAGTGGTACTCAGTGATGTGATTTGTTGGATTTGCCCGAAAGACAATGCTTTGTATTCAGGACATAGAGTTAATTTCTTTGCCACATATTTTGCCGTTTTACTTTAGTGCCTTATTGCAAACAGGATGCATGTTTTGGAATATTTTAATTCTGTACAAGCTTACAAGCTTACTGTACAAGCTTACTTCTTTTCACTCTGTCATTTAGGTTTGTATTGTGGATCAACTACAATGTTGTTGATCCATCCTACAATGTTGTTGATCCATCCTCAGTTTTGTCCTGTCACAGCTAACTCAGTAACTGTTTTAAAGTCACCATTGGCCTCATGGTAAAGTCCCTGAGCGGTTTCATCCCTCTTTGGCAACTGAGTTAAGAAGGATGCCTGTATCTTTGTGGTGACTGGGTGTATTGACACACCATCCAAAGTGTAATTAGTAACTTCACCATGCTCAAAGGGATATTCAATGTTAGCTCTTTTTATTAGGTGCCCTTGGTCTTTGTGGTTGAATCTGTGTTTGAAATTCACCATTCGACTGAGGGACCTTACAGATATTTATATGTGTGGTGTACAGAGATGAGGTAGTCATTAAAAAAATATGTTAAACACTTATTGCAAACAGAGTGAGTCCATGCAACTTATTATGTGACCTGTTAAGAAATGTTTTATTCCTGAACTTATTTAGGCTTGCCATAACAAAGGGGTTGAATACTTATTGACTGAAGACATTTTAGCTTTTCATTTTTTATTAATTTGCAAACATTTCTAAAAACATAACTCTACTTTGACATTATGGGTTATTGTGTGTAGGCCAGTGATCCACATTTTCAATTTAATCAATTTTAAATGCAGGCTGTAAATCAACAAAATGTGGAAAAAGTCAAGGAGTGGTGATTTGTGAATACTTTCTGAAGGCACTTTATAATGTAATATGTTGAAATATCTCAATGATGAACAATGGTACTGTAAAATGACTTTTTAACGACCATGATGGTAATAATGAGGATGATGATGATGATGATGATAATAATGATAATGGTGATGATGAAGGTTTTGTTTGCCTGCCGGCTTGTACCTTGAGAGAAGCTGGATCCGGGGCCGGTGGTGACGCTGAAGCGTGTAGTGGCCACCCTGAGAGAGGTGACATTCTTCTGGGGCTGGAACAGGATGACGTGGGTCTTAGGGGCAAAGAGGCAGCCCAGCACCACCGAGCCACTCAGACTGACAGAGATACACATGGTGGTGGTCTGCACCTGAAGGGGGAGAGGGAGAGAGGGAGAGGACGGGACCAGAGACAGAGATTACTCATCTGATAAAGCCATATTATGGAACACAATTACAGCATAGAGACTGAGGAATGTCAAAAAGCTAACAGTAGACGGACAACCTCAGGAAATAGAAGGTTCCATGTGTGATTGTGTAGTGCTGCCAGCACCATCTGAGAGGAGAGTGGTGTGAGTGAGCTGTTTGTTTGCCTGTCAGTCCCTCACTTAAGCCTCCACCTCCCCTCCTCCCTTCCGTCCGCCCACATGCAGTTGTGTGTCATCAGATAGTCCTTTTATATCCAGCCCAGATTTGTCTTTGTCTCTTCCGAGATGCCAGTTTAGTTATAGTGCAGCCTATAGGTAGTGGTGCATGGTGAGTGGGTGTTGGGTACATCTTGCCAGCCTGCCATCTCACACACTTCCCAGGCTCAGCAGGTGTATGTCCATGTCTCCCTGAATACTAATATCAGCATTAGAATGAGTTGGGCTGGCAGGCAGAGAGCACTTAGCAGTGGACACGACGTTCAAGCTGTGCTGTGGTCCTTCACTCACTGCTGTCACTGACAGTAGGCTACAGAGAATGCAAATTCACCATAACATGACACAAGTGAATCTTTGAGTTGTGTAGCGAGTCCAATGTGAAATGCACTAGAAATAAATATTGAATTGTCGACAGCCTCTACTTCTGGCAGTCCCTTTGTTGAGCTGAATACTGTCTGTCACATGTAGGCTGCTGTACATTATGTTAAAACATTTCTCCATCTTTTTTAATCTGGTTCATAAAATACCTAAAAGCTGGGATAAGAAACTGATGTCAACCTCATGTAGTATCATCAAAGAGTGCACAGGTGCTATGTTCCATACTTTGTATTCAGGAATAGTCTTAATAACACTGCAATGTGGGCAGCGTAGCCTTCTGCATAATCATAAGCTTCTAATTGATTTTAATAATGGAAAGATGTGTCTTAGGAACAACAGAGAGCTGGGAATCTGCCTTCTCAGTAAGACAAACTGTTTTCCAAGAGGGATGAATTTACCTTGTCCGCTTAGGGATTTGACCCAACACTCTAACCACTAGGCTATCTCTTCTTTAACATAAGAGGTTGCTGTTATGCCTGAATTTAACCCAAAACCAACAAGGAAGTCTGCTGGGTTGGCTCATTTAATTTCAGCAAGCCATGACACCAACCATCTCAGATTGTTCTGAAATGGTTTCTGTAGTTAGAAACAGATATGGTAACAGTTCCTGCAACATTATTACATAAAGACAATTAGAACTAAAGCTAATTGATTGCACCCAAATTGGCCATTTAAATGTACAGGATTCATATAAAATTCATTAAATAAATATGAAGCTGTTTTTTGGATAATTGTATATTCAACCTATGTAATGAATTTGGTGAGTTTTTCCCCCCCCAGTTCAGAGAACTGACCAGGTTCTGATCACTAGATGGTGCTGTTCCTGGTATTAGGTGAAGAAAGTGTGAAGAAACCCCCTCCCAAAGTTAATTCAAAAGTTAACATTAAAATTATACTGATTTATACATGTAGAGTGAAGAGTTCAAATTAGAACAATTTACATGACCAAAAGGATGGGGACACCTGCTCGTCAAACATCTCATTCCAAAATCATGGGCATTCATTTTGAGTTGGTCCCCCCTTTGATGCTATAACAGCCTCCATTCTTCTGCGAAGGCTTTCCACTAGATGTTGGAAAATTTCTTTAGGGACTTGATTCCATTTAGTCACAAGATCATAAGTGAGGCCGGGCACTGATGTTGGGCGATTAGGCCTGGCTTGCAGTAGGCGTTTCAATTCATCCCAAAGGTTTCGATGGGCTTGAGGTCAAGGCTCTATGCAGGCCAGTCAAGTTCTTCCACACCAATCTCAACAAACCATTTCTGTATAGGCCTCGCTTTGTGCACAGGGGCATTGTCATGCTGAAACAGGACAGGGCCTTCTGAAACAGGACAGGGCCTTCTCCAAACTGTTGTCACAAAGTTGGAAGCACTGAATCGTCTAGAATGTCATTGTATGCTGTAGCATGAATATTTCCCTTGACTGGAGCTAAGGGGCCTAACCCAACCATGAAAAAAAGCCCCAGACCGTTATTCCTCATCCACCAAACTTTACAGTTGGCACTATGCATTCAGGCAGGTAGCGTTCTTCTGGCATCCACCAAACCCAGATTAGTCCGTCGGACTGCCAGATGGTGAAGCGTGATTCATCACTCTAGAGAACACATTTTCACTGCTCCAGAGTCCAATGGCGGCGCGCTTTACACCACTCCAGCCAATGCTTGGCATTGTGCATGGTGATCTTATACTTGTGTGCGGCTCCTCGGCTATTGAAACCCAATTCATTAAGCTCCCGATGAACAGTTATTGTGCTGATGAGGCTTCCAAAGGCAGTTTGTAACTCGGTAGTGAGTGTTGTAACCGAGGACAGACGATTTTGACACGCTTCAGCACTTCCCGTTCTGTGAGCATGTGTGGCATACCAGTTCGCAGCTGAGCCGTTGTTGATCCTAGACGTTTCCACTTCACAATAACAGCACTTACAGTTGACCGGAGCAGCTCTAGCAGGGCAACATTTGACAAACTGAGTTGTTGGAAAGGTGGAATTCTATTACGTTGCCACGTTGAAAGTCACTGAGCTCTTCATTAAGACTATTCTACTACCAATGTCTGTCTATGGAGATTGCATGGCTGTGTGCTCGATATATTATGTCAGCAACGGATGTGGCTGAAATAGCCGAATCCCCTAATTTGAAGGGGTGTCCACATACTTTTGTAAATATAGTGTATTTTGTGTCCCAAAAAAATCGTATGAAAACAAAAAACAGCATTGAGGACTACTCATTCTTCATTTATACTTTCAGTTTATTTTCTTCACTGCATCTTCTTTTGCACTGATGTCGCTACATCCCATATCAGTGTTTCACAATCCTGGTCCTTGCGTATCCCCAACAGTACACATTTTTGTTGTAGCCCTGGACAAACACACCTCATTCAATTCATTGAGGTCTTAATGATTAGTTGACAAGTTGAATCAGGTTAACTTAGATGCATGAATTTCACCTTTATGTCTATTACGAATGGAATCCGCAATATCCACCCAAAGGTGAAATTCATGCATTCAAGTTATCCAGCAAGGTCATTTTCTCGGCAAACAGAAAGGGCACATTCTATGTACCAAAAACAAACATCATATTCTGCACAATTAAGGCACCAACCACTACAACTGGTCGGCATTGGGTAAATCCCTTTGAATTCAATCACTTTTTTGAATGACAACCTTCCATAAATATTTGCCAATTGGAGAAGTGCTTTTTTGGACCTGAATGCCAAAACATTCAATAGATAAAAGTTGACCCGTTTTTGCACAACCCACCATACCGTGAGACATCCATGTCTTCATCACTGAAAAGACAAATGGTTGAGATATAATATAAAAGCTTACAAACATGGTTGTCAAACGTTTTCATAATTTCTGAAAAAGTATGTTTTTCATAAATATTTTGTCATTTTTTAACCATTTACGCCAATTATCTAAAAATGAGTAAACTCAGATTCTTTCATATTTGCATATGTTGTAGCTTAGATCCTATTTTACCTGAGGGGCCCCAGTGTTGAGGATCGGCGTGGCAGATGTGTTGTTGCCTGTTGTATTCGGCACATGAGACAAATACAATTTCATTTGAATGTAGGCCTACATAGAACACCACACATTGGCTGCTACTGTAGGCTGAATGATTGATTTGATCTAACTTTATTTGTCACATGCACAGAATACAACATGTGTAGGCCTTACCGTGAAACGCTTACTTACAGTTGAAGTCGGAAGTTTACATACACTAGGTTGGAGTCATTAAAACTCGTTTTTCAACCACTCCACAAATTTCTTGTTAACAAACTATAGTTTTGGCAAGTCGGTTAGGACATCAACTTTGTGCATGACACAAGTAATTTTTTCCAACATTTGTTTACAGACAGATTATTTCATTTATAATTCACTGTATCACAATTCCAGGGGGTCAGAAGTTTACATGCACTAAGTTGACTGTGCCTTTAAACAGCTTGGATATTTCCAGAAAATTATGTCATGGCTTTAGAAGCTTCTGATAGGCTAATTGACATCATTTGAGTCAATTGGAGGTGTACCTGTGGATGTATTTCAAGGCCTACCTTCAAACTCAGTGCCTCTTTGCTTGACATCATGGGAAAATCAAAAGAAATCAGCGAAGACCTCAGCAAAAAAATAGTCTGGTTCAAGTCTGGTTCATCCTTGGGAGCAATTTCCAAACGCCTGAAGATACCACATTCATCTGTACAAACAATAGTACGCAAGTATAAACAACATGGGACCACGCAGTCGTCATACCGCTCAGGAAGGAGATGCATTCTGTCTCCTAGAGGTGAACGTACTTTGGTGTGAAAAGTGCAAATCAATCCCAGAACAACAGCAAAGGACCTTGTGAAGATGCTGGAGGAAACAGGTACAAAAGTATCTAAATCCACAGTAAAAACAGTAAAGAAAATAGTAAAAAAAAAGTCCTATATCGACACAACCTGAAAGGCCGCTCAGCAAGGAAGAAACCACGGCTCCAAAAAACACCATAAAAAAGCCAGACTACGGTTTGCAACTGCACATGGGAACAAAGGTCGAACTTTCTGGTCTGATGGAACAAAAATAGAACTGTTTGGCCATAATGACCATTGTTATGTTTGGAGGGAAAGGGGGAGGATTTCAAGCCGAAGAACACCATCCCAACCGTGAAGCACGAGGGTGGCAGCATCATGTTGTTGGGGTGCTTTGCAGGAGGAGGCACTTCACAAAATAGATGGCATCATGAGGTTGGAAAATTATGTGGATATATTGAACCAACATTTCAAGACATCAATCAGGAAGTTAAAGCTTGGTCGCAAATGGTCTTCCAAATGGACAATGACCCCAAGTATACTTACAAAGTTGTGGCAAAATGGCTTAAGGACAACAAAGTCAAAGTATTGGAGTGGCCATCACAAAGCCCTTACCTCAAACCTTTGTGGGCAAAACTGAAAAAGCATGTGCGAGCAAGGAGGCCTTACAAACCTGACTCAGTTACACCAGCTCTGTCAGGAGGAATGGGCCAAAATTATTATCTTATTGTGGGAAGCTTGTGGAAGGCTACAAGAAACGTTTGACCCAAGTTAAAGAATTTGAAGTCTATGCTACCAAATACTAATTGAGTGTATGTAAACTTCTGACCCACTGGGAATGTGATGAAAGAAATAAAAGCTGAAATAAATCATTCTCTCTACTATTATTCTGACATTTCACATTCTTAAAATAAAGTTGTGATCCTAACTGACCTAAGACAGGGAATTTTTACTAGGAATTAATGTCAGGAATTGTGAAAAACCGAGTTTAACTGTATTTGGCTAAGGTGTATGTAAACTTCCGACTTCAACTGTACATGCCATTAACCAACATTGCAGTTCAAGAAGAGTTAAGAAAATATTTACCAAATAAACTAAAGTCAAAAAGTAAAACAATAAAATAGCAATAACAAGGCTATATACACGGGGTACTGGTACAGAGTCAATGTGCGGGGGTACAGGTTAGTCGAGGTAATTTGTACTTGTAGGTAGGGGTGAAGTGACAATGCAGAGATAATAAACAGCGAGTAGCAGCAGTGTTAGAAAACAAATTGGGGGGAGGGGGGGTCAATGTAAATAATCCGGTGGCCATTTGATTAATTGTTCAGCAGTCTTATGACTTTGGGGTAGAAGTTGTTAAGGAGCCTTTTGGTCCTAGACGTGGAGCTCCGGTACTGCTTGCCGTGCAGTAGCAGAGACAACAGTCTATGACTTGGGTGACTGGAGTCTTTGACAATTTTTGGGGCTTTCCTCTGACACCGCCTACCCTCTGTTAGCGCCTTGCGGTCAGATGCCGAGCAGTTACCATACCAGGAGGTGATGCAACAGCTATTTCCATGTTAAAATGCCACTCTGGTAGGCCTACATTACAATCAAATAGCCACAGTAGCCTACTTGACTACTGTTAAAACAAATTTAAAGCAGGTCGAGCCTCAGTGTTCACAATAAACATCTGCCGAAATTTGCACTGAATTTTCACAACCTTCAAGTTTGCACTCAGCCGACCTGAAATTGTCTCAGTGACTAAAATAATTTGAGGCTACATTGGTCTAGAAATCAGAGAAAGTTGACTTGAATGGGAATATCTGTTGTTTTTTATTACACTGCCAATCCTGTATAGGAAATCTTTTGAAATCATAGAAATATAGGTAATAAAATAGACATGACCATTTAAGTTGACATTTAATGGTGGGTTGATCGGCAGCCATCTTTGTGGTAGTAATAAGAAGTTACAATTTCAATGGTGTACCAGATAAATTGCAGTAGTCTGAAGGGATAGGTTCATTCTATTAATTATATTTCTATGATTGAAATGACACCCACCTTGTATTCAAGAGGATGTTGTGTCTCAACCGATAGTGGGCACAGAACAAAAACCTCAGATAATGTAAAATAGGGTCTAACGTACAAATTGTGCAAATATTAAGAGCAATCTAAGTTCACATGTTTTTTTGGTAATTGACGTGAAAGGTAAAAAAAAAAAGAAGACATTTGTATTAAAAAAAAAATCACGAAATTATGAAATAGTTTGACAACCCCGTATCTAAATGAAAGTAGAACATTTTAAGATTGTTTTATACATCTGGGGTCTCTATAAGCTACAATATGAGGTCCTAAACCTAGCATGATGAAGGTGCATCCTTGTAGCTGTGTGGGTTTTGGGTTAATATAGTGTACATTTTGGCCTTGGGGTAAGTTGAGCCAATGGCCACCCCTTGTACATTCTGATTCAATTCTGTCAGTTTCATTTATATTATGGTATTTTTGCAATATGTCATGCATATGAAGTCAAGATTGTGCTTTTTTTCATTACAGAGTAGACACAATCATGCCTAATGTATAAAAAAGTAGAACAAGCAAGGGTCTAGCCCCTCTTGAGGTCCTTGAGAGAGCAGCCAAGGAAGTGAGAGAAGGGATGTCCATTCGAGCAACAGCAAGGGAGAAAAAAATGACTGAATGACACTGAAGAGGTACATTGACAAAAAACAAAACAAACATGTACCTGTGTGAAAGAGAGGCTATGATAGAGTAGCAGAGGAACACAAGGTCTGATCTGATGTCATGGGGTCTGAGCTTGATAAACATATCAAAACATTTCGCGGACCAGTTTTATGGGCTTAGTAGCCTTAAATGCAGAGAACTTGCCCACGAATCAGCACATTGATACAACATCCCGGTCCCAGCGATCTGGTCAAGAAAAGGAAGGGTAAGGGATATTGAACAGAAAGATCTAGATCTGAAAGTACACACTTTAGGAAAAAAGGTGCTAAGTAGAACCATACAGGGTTCTTTGGTTTGTCCCCATAGGGGAACCCTTTTTGGTGCTGGGTAGAACCCTTTGCAGAGGTTCTTCAAAGAACCCCTAAGAACCCTCTATGAAGGGTTCTACCAAGAATCATTTTATCATCTGAATGTACTTTCTAGAACCGTTTGAAGGGTATCTAACGAGAACCATTTTATCTTTGGTGGGTTCTTCCTAGAATCCTCTACGAACGGATAGAACGCACCAGCCTTATTAGCCTTTAACATTTAAATATTTATGACAATACATTACATAAATCATAAGGCCTTTCTTTGAGGGCCTAGTTATACCCTAACACAGTGCAGTGGAGGCTGCTGAGGGGAGGAAGGCTCGTAATAATCCCCAATTAACTTGCCACAAACCTCCTGTGACACAGTGGTATTAGGAATCTCCTGGATTACAGGCCACATCAGGCCGGCAAGTCACATTATGCTGGCTTTCAAAGTGACGTGTAATTCTGATTGGAATCCAGCCAGAGTTAGGATATCCAACAAGTAGAATTGTTAATCACCCACAACCTGCATTCAAAATGATTGCCAAGGTAGAGCAGATTGAATACTGAGACTACCTCAATCATCTAAACTGGAACAAACATCTCAGTAACGGGTACAATAAATCCTATTACTAACAGACTGGATTAGTTTAGAAAACGGTATATTATTTACTGTATCTTTGTGTGGCATCAATATACTATACATGCAAAAACACAGATATTACAGTAAAACAAACAGCTCTGAAAGTCTCCCTCCAATCGAGCATGCTGGACAATATTATATATTGTTCTATGTAGACCCCTTCTCGCATTCCAAAGACTCGTCAAATAACCCTTTCTGCCAAAAACGGTTCTTGGGGCGTTAAAGGTTCTAGGAAGAGCCCTTTGACTTACAAAAAAACCCTTGATCAAAACGGTTCTTGGTAGAACCCTATCCCTCTGCAAATAACCCTTTTGGAGCCTTTTTTTCAACGAGTGTAGGCATACATTTAAGATGTACAATATACCACACCACCATTCCATGAATTAAACTTTGACCTACCAGCACCATCACCCACTGTCACAGAACACCGTCATGCACTTACGCAAAGGCGGCTCAATTTGCCTTGTCCTGCTGCTCAACTTACCCCATACCAGGGTAAGTTGTGGAAATAACCACGTTTTTTTAGATAAGCTATGTTTTCAAAACTGTTAAGTTTACATTAATTCTGTAAAAAAAAATCCAGGGATACACAACATCCTGAAATATTGTATATGTAGATCTCTTTGTTAGAAAGAATACTATATTTCCTTGACGTAGTGATGCTGAATGTAAAGAAACGTCTCAACTTAACCCATTCTCCCCTAGAGTATATGAGTATATGGAATATATTAAATACATGTCACCAATAAAACTTAAAGATACTGTATATCTGATATTTACAAAGGACCATTTTTTACTTTTTTTTACCCAACTTAACCTAAATCCAATGACATGGTGAAATGTTTTGTTGATTTCATGTTGAGTTCACGTTGAGTTCACGTTGGTTGACAACAACCAAATGTAAATCAAAACTAGACATTGAACTGACGTCTCTGCCCAGTGTGAAGGGCTCTTTGCCTTTGGATATGAATGATGTTTCATCACCTTGTTCATTTGATTTTCCCCTTCAGGGAGGACATCTTTAATATTTAATGTGGTAATCATGTTTGTAATTCATGCCTCAGTAGACCATAATTTGTTTCCTTAAACATTTAATGGATAACGTGCAAATTCATGTTTGATTATTCAACCAGACTTTTCTGAAATCACAGGGTAGGAGGACAGCCATCTCTGAGTAAGATTGTAGCAGATGGAACACAGTCCAGTTATATTTGCCTCATTGAAGACAATACACAAATCACATGAGTCTTTGTTCCAGTTCAGAGATAATCAGAGCGGTCAGATTAGAGCTGTGTTGATCTGTTCTGTCCGTGCCCCCTTCTCTCCCCTCCTGCCTAGGGGCCATGAGGGAGGGTCCCTTTGAAGCCCTGGGAGACACACAGTAATCCCAGCGCACGGGACACAGCTGGGACTCAACGTCCTGATCTTTCACACTCTACTCCGCACGGGGACACACAGCTACGTTCTGTCCCCCATCCAGACCTCATACTCTCCAGCCTGTCCATCTGTGGCTGCAGAGGTAGGTGCACCAGAGGACCTCCCTCTCTCTCCCCCAGTCCACACAGGTATCCCAGAGGGGAAAAAATACCACAGAGTTCAGTACCTCTCTGAAACTCTATGTCATCAGATCTCTAAGTTCAGGATTCAACAGTCACTTGGTCACTAAGATTTTTCAATCTGGGTCGTTCCAGGAGTTAAAAGCCTGTGCCCTTTAATATGAACCACGCAATTTTCACCGTCATTGTAAAGTCTTAGTTATTTGGTTGCTTTGAGAAAGTAATTTCTTAAAATTCTAATAAAATTGTACTTGTCACATGCTTCGTGAACATCAGGTGTAGGCTAACAGTGAAATTATTACTTACGGGGCCTTCCCAACAATGCAGATTCTTATTTATTATGCAGATTCTTATTTATTTCATGCGATTAGTGAATAATTGACGTCTGTCCCTCATTTTAAGGTCAACCTTGTTACGTGAACTGAACACTCATTTTAATATGGTCATACTATTCCTTTTGAATTTAGTTTTTCAATAGAAACATTGAACATCAAATCATAGTGTAAAAGCAGGTGAGCTGCTTCTACTCTTTCTGGCTATTTTCTAGTGTTTAACAATTTAAAAAATGTGAAGCTTACATTGACTTGCCCCTCCCTCTTGCACACAACAAACTTCCATATAGTGGTGAGGAGGAGCTCTGCGGACCCTTCGTGTCCAGAAGTCATTTAGCCATTCATTGAAGCAATTGGCCCTCTGTAGAGTTGCTATTTTCTCAAGTTTTCTCATGTCAATTAACTTGTGACATTCTTGGATTACTCATTATACTAATAAAGTCCGATTGAATCAACAAATACGATAGTCAGTTTAAAACAGTTGAAGGGTACAAGACTGTGTACATATCTGGCTGTGTTGGCAACATTTCTACCTATCCCATCGAGTCAAGTGGGGAGAGGCTGCCCGTTGTCACAGTTCTAAGACCAGTCAGAAACATCCAGCTAACCCTACGCCAATGACGACTGAAACTAATACATCAGATGACAAATAATTAAGTAAAACAAAGCTTAAAATTATGTTTGAGTGAATCCAGAAAATGAATGACTCCTCCTCCTCACCACTATATTCCCACTGTCGCAAAGGGATTTAAGGTGAAATTGTCAATCCTGTTACCGTCAACCCTTCTACTTTAATGTGCACTTCATTGACATTTACTATATACAGTGCCTTGCGAAAGTATTCGGCCCCCTTGAACTTTGCGACCTTTGCCACATTTCAGGCTTCAAACATAAAGATATAAAACTGTATTTTTTTGTGAAGAATCAACAACTAGTGGGACACAATCATGAAGTGGAACGACATTTATTGGATATTTCAAACTTTTTTAACAAATCAAAAATTGAAAAATTGGGCGTGCAAAATTATTCAGCCCCTTTACTTTCAGTGCAGCAAACTCTCTCCAGAAGTTCTGTGAGGATCTCTGAATGATCCAATGTTGACCTAAATGACTAATGATGATAAATACAATCCACCTGTGTGTAATCAAGTCTCCGTATAAATGCACCTGCACTGTGATAGTCTCAGAGGTCCGTTAAAAGCGCAGAGAGCATCATGAAGAACAAGGAACACACCAGGCAGGTCCGAGATACTGTTTTGAAGAAGTTTAAAGCCGGATTTGGATACAAAAAGATTTCCCAAGCTTTAAACATCCCAAGGAGCACTGTGCAAGCGATAATATTGAAATGGAAGGAGTATCAGACCACTGCAAATCTAACAAGACCTGGCCGTCCCTCTAAACTTTCAGCTCATACAAGGAGAAGACTGATCAGAGATGCAGCCAAGAGGCCCATGATCACTGGATGAACTGCAGAGATCTACAGCTGAGGTGGGAGACTCTGTTCATAGGACAACAATCAGTCGTATATTGCACAAATCTGGCCTTTATGGAAGAGTGGCAAGAAGAAAGCCATTTCTTAAAGATATCCATAAAAAGTGTCGTTTAAAGTTTGCCACAAGCCACCTGGGAGACACACCAAACATGTGGAAGAAGGTGCTCTGGTCAGATGAAACCAAAATTGAACTTTTTGGCAACAATGCAAAACGTTATGTTTGGCGTAAAAGCAACACAGCTCATCACCCTGAACACACCATCCCCACTGTCAAACATGGTGGTGGCAGCATCATGGTTTGGGCCTGCTTTTCTTCAGCAGGGACAGGGAAGATGGTTAAAATTGATGGGAAGATGGATGGAGCCAAATACAGGACCATTCTGGAAGAAAACCTGATGGAGTCTGCAAAAGACCTGAGACTGGGACGGAGATTTGTCTTCCAACAAGACAATGATCCAAAACATAAAGCAAAATCTACAATGGAATGGTTCAAAAATAAGCATATCCAGGTGTTAGAATGGCCAAGTCAAAGTCCAGACCTGAATCCAATCGAGAATCTGTGGAAAGAACTGAAAACTGCTGTTCACAAATGCTCTCCATCCAACCTCACTGAGCTCGAGCTGTTTTGCAAGGAGGAATGGGGAAAAATTTCAGTCTCTCGATGTGCAAAACTGATAGAGACATACCCCAAGCGACTTACAGCTGTAATCGCAGCAAAAGGTGGCGCTACAAAGTATTAACTTAAGGGGGCTGAATAATTTTGCACGCCCAATTTTTCAGTTTTTGATTTGTTAAAAAAGTTTGAAATATCCAATAAATGTCGTTCCACTTCATGATTGTGTCCCACTTGTTGTTGATTCTTCACAAAAAATACAGTTTTATATCTTTATGTTTGAAGCCTGAAATGTGGCAAAAGGTCGCAAAAGTTCAAGGGGGCCGAATACTTTCGCAAGCCACTGTATATATTTGTTTTACTCTTGGAATGGGAAAACATGTTTTTTCTTTACATGTGCAATTTATGACTGAATGTAAAAAATAAAAATAAACTTTTTTAAAAAGCAAAACAAATTATATCCCCTAAAGGCCCTCTATTGATGGAATGACCCAGCTGTTATGCTTTTTGGTAGGCTCTGCTGTACACACTCCACACACAAGCTTGTGTACAGTATACACATACTGTACGCACATAATGTTGGAGAGCATTACTTTAGTAATGCATTACTAAATCCATTGACCAATCTTCAATAAATACCGTAAAACTTATATTTATAGCATTTATCTGCTAAAATCATTGAACACAACCAGCGCTTATTGGAGACAGGCTTATCCTTGAGTTAGGTGTGTATTTCCTTAAAGTGATACATCGGGATTTTGGCAATGAGGATATTATTTTTATGTCTCTGCATCTAGTATGAAGGACGAGGTAGTTTCGCACACTAACGCTAACTAGCGCAGAGACATAAACTTCATTGCCAAAATCCGGAAGTATCCCTTTAATGTACACAGCATTTTGCTCTATAAAATGTTGAAAAGACTACCACACTGTTGTGACCGGTATGACCAGTATAAACATAATATTAACAAATCCGTCAGACTTGCAAAGACTAGGCTGCCTGTCATACACCCCCCAATTTCACTCTTCACCACCATGGAGAGCATTATTTGATGTTGTGTTGTCTTTTTGTTGGCGCCATTGCTAGGATTTTTTTTTAATGCACATGACCGTGGGAATATCAGAGTGGTGTCCATGGTAACCTCGTGAACAATTAATTTAGACCCCTGACTATTTTGAAACAGGCGTTTACTTGCTGAAATGTAATAAAAGGGAAAGGCGGCTATTTGAGACTGCGTTTAATTGAGGTTTTATGGTAGGTATGGTAATGTGGAAATGAAATGATCAGAACACAATGAGGTTTGCTCTATGCTAATTGTGATTTTAAGTAGCCAATGTCAAGTGTTTTTTCTGTATAAATCCATCCCACCTATTTAAACCCGTGATTTTGCCGGGATATGATCACCTCTGAGCCTTTGTTCTCCTCTGGAACAGATTTATCAGTCACATGAATAGAGATCTGCTTCTTTTATTAGAGTTAAAGACAAGCAATCAAAGGGATTCGTTATCTGTTTAGAAAAGATTCAATGAGCCAAACTCACGTCCCCTGGCTTACGACTTTAAGGACACAGGAAATACACAAGTAGAAATAACAACCAAATGATCATGTGTCTTCAACCTCAGTTTGTAAAGTACTGTATATATAAAATGTATGTTAGGCAGTGTGTTGAGGTTGTGTTGTTAATTTCTGGAAAAGTAGTGATGTACTGTGAAACTCAAAAACAGCAAAAATCAAAGGCATAGGATGTCTGCTTATTATTTACACCAGAATATCAAAATCAATGTCATTTGATAACTCACCCTGTAGTCGCTGGCCGTAACATAGAAGATGGGCTGGAAGGCCAGCCAGATGATACAGGTGGTGTACATGGTGAACCCAATGAACTTGGCCTCGTTGAAGTTCTCGGGGCACTTCCTGGTCTTAAAGGCGTAGACAGTGCAGAGGATGATGAGGATGCAGTTGTAGCTGAGGGACATGAGCATACTGGAGTCCTTGCTGTTGCACTTGAGGGTAACTATGTCCCTCCTCTCAGGGTTCACTTCCTTCCTGACCCCCGGGGCCTCCACCAGGAGCCAGACCACCACCACCACCAGCTGGCAGGAGATCAGACCCCCGCAAATGGCCACCTGTGAGGCAGGACTGATGAACCTCGGCCGCTGGGCTCCGTCCTTCACCCCGCTGAAGATGCGTGCGATGCGGTTTGTCTTGGTGAGAAGCGCAGAGTAGCACACAGCGAAGGAGGTGCCCAGGCCTAGTCGACGTAGGGTACACACAGCCATGGAGGGCTTGGAGATATAGATGAAGGTCATGCTGTAGCACATCAGAACACCCAGCAGGAGGATGTAGGATAGCTCCCGCCCGCTGGCCTTCACCACAGGGGTGTCGTTGTGCTTGAGGAAGAGGCCAATGATGAAGAGTGTACACATCATGCCCAGACAGGAAATGGTAACAGGGCCTATAGCCCAGGCGTCCTCCCAGCGGATGTACTCCTCTGGTAGGTTGTAGCAGCCTGTCAGGTTGGCCAGGGGCCATTCGCTAAACTTGCAGTCGGCGCAGGTGAACTCGTTCTTCAAGTACTGGTAAGGCTGGCAGGGGATGCAGATCCAGCAGCATACATCTCCAGGCTGCATGCTCTTCACCTCGTTCTTCCTGCAGGGGTCGCTGCATTGGGAGGTGGGTGCGGCATGGCCTTCCCAGGGGATCTGGCTAGTGTTAAGGGTCAGATTCTGGGCCCAGTAGCCCACCTTACGGTAGACGTAGCGTCCGTCCTCTTTGTGGTAGTGAAAGATGTTGTAGCGGCCTAAGCTGTCTCCAAAGATATCGAACCTCACCATGTTCTCTGTGTCTGCTGGACGGAATGGAGCTGCAGAGTGATAAAGAGAAGACCATGGTCATGTTATGATGGTTGAAAGTGAAATAAACAAATTAATGTCTATCCTTGACAATACAATATATCATTAACCCTCTGAACCCTCTGACTCACTCAGATTCGTATTTTGAATTCTGTACAATGTGTACAATGAATCCAGGGTCTTGGAGTCAACATGTTTTTATTGAATGAGCTTGTATCTGCTTCATCACTTCACCTCTCTGCATTCCCCTCTGACATTCCATTCCTTTCACATGGGATTAAACAGTAGCTGATGCATCGGGGACACAGGTGCAAACCCAGCATTTACATAATTGAAGCCAGAAGGTTGAGTCTGTTTTCTTTGACATAGGCTTATTGCACTCGAATGAGAACCTCAGAGAGAGGTTTAAAAGTAGTTTTTTTTACTATTCAGGTGCCAACAACTATGGGTTTAGAGCAGATTCATTCAACACCATGGAATAGACAGTTACTATACAATCACTTGGTAGCATGTCAAAAAGATTGAACATTTATCTTAACATCAATCCATTCATAATGTCTAACTATGGAATAATACATTCTTAATGTCTAACTGTGGTATAACAATTTGCAAGACATGGATAGAAATACCAATGCATTCATAGCTAGAAAGTAAACAGAGCAAAATGACAGAATTGCACCTGGACCGTTGAGATGTTTAGAGATTTTTAGAACCATTCTCAGCTGAATAGCCCCATTATTCTCCATAGAGGATCATCTAGTCTCTTTTGAACTAGAGGAAATGGGGCTTTGTAATGGATGAAGGATAATATGTGACCCTGCTGTACTGCCATTTCCCCAAAGATGTCCATACACTTCAGGCGATTCTAGTCTTGTAATACAATCTGATGTCTTCTGACAGCAAGCTCCCCTGGGGATCCATCTACAATCCATGGACGGCTGAGATGGTTAGCTTGGCTAAAGCAACCCTCATGGACTTTGAACCCCCGCCCTCCCCCACCATCACTCATACATGGAAATATTCCCACCTTTTACTGCATCCCTACCTTAAGACTTGGAGACACAACTACTCAGTCAACGGTTTAGTAGTTAGAGCATTCGGCTTGGTGGGGTTGTTGTTACCTGTGTTGTACAGATGTGTTGCTGCTATAGGGGTTTACATAAATGATCTGTTACTCTGACTATCTCTGGTCACCACCTGACTGAAAGTGTTGTTCCCTGATGAGGGTGTTTATGTTATTCCTATATGTAATATTCAGGCTGTAGGCCAAGTCACTGTCCACACACTCCAGGCAGATGAGATGCATGACAATATGAGCCTCAGCGTGTGAGGCTGGAAATGGTTTCCTCTTTGCAAATTGAATCATTACAAGCTCTTATCTTCAGCAGCAATATAAAAACAACTAGAATTAGTCCTGGACTGTTCCCACTTACTGTAGGATGGTAGGAATTGAAACAATGGATCTACATTTATGTAATCAAATTTGTCAGCAAGTAGGGCACTCATGGGTAGATTATGATTGCAGTATATCATGCAGTGTAGTTCATTTTCAACATTATGTGTCGAGAGACTAATAAGAGACACAATTATATAGATGAAAGAGACTTTAGTCATCAACCAAAAATCAAATACAAAGAAATACAGTTGAATATGGTCTATTTGTTCTCTGGCAATAATCTCATGGAAAAATCACTTTTTAGGAGATAGAAAATCACATTTCTCTGTATACATCTAACAGGGTTTCTGCCAATGCAGAAATATGTATCAATGTTTATGTATTCCTACTGGTTAGTTGAATTTACATATCAACAAGGTGTTATGCCACTGGTCATGCTTGCAGTTAAACAAATCAAAATATATTTATATTTGAGATTCTTCAAAGTAGCCCCCCTTGCCTTGATGACAGCTTTACACACTCTTGCCATTCTCTCAGCTTTATGAGGTAGTCCCCTGGAATGAATTTCAATTAACAGGTGTGCCTTGTTCAAAGTTCATTTGTGGAATTTCATTCCTTCCTAATGCGTTTGAGCCAATCAGTTGTGTTGTAACAAGGTAGTGATGGTACGCAGAAGATATTTGGTAAAAGACCAAGTGTAACGAACCTCTTCTTCGTCTGATGAGGAGTAGGAAAGACCGGACCAAAACGCAGCGTGGTAAGTGTCCATGATTATTTATTAACCCAGAACACGAAAATACTTAATACCAAGTGAATTGAAAGAAATGAAAATCAAAACAGTTCTGTATGGTGAAAACACAGACACAGAAAACAACTACCCACAAACACCAGGTGGGAACAGGCTACCTAAGTATGGTTCTCAATCAGAGACAATGATTGACAGCTGCCTCTGATTGGGAACCATACCAGGCCAAACACATAGAACTATAACACACAGAACAAACATAGAATGCCCACCCCAACTCATGCCCTGACCAAACTAAAAAGGAGACATAAAAAGGGAACTAAGGTCAGGACGTGACACCAAGTCCATATTATGGCAAGAATAGCTCAAATAAGCAAAGAGAAACAACAGTCCATCATTGCTTTAAGACATGATGGTCACTCAATCCGGAAAATGTCAACAACTTTGAAAGTTTCTTCAAGTGCAGTCGCAAAAACCATCAAGCACTATGATGAAAACTTCTCTCATGAGTGTTAAACAAATGAAAATACCTTTGCCTTGACGACAGATTTCCACACTCTTGACATTCTCTCAACCAGCTTCACCTGGAATGCAAAGGGTGGCTACTTTGAAGAATCTCAAATATAAATATATTTTGATTTGTTTAACACTTTCTTGGTTACTACATGATTCCATGTGTAATTTCACAGTTTTGATGTCTTCACTATTATTCTACAATGTAGAAAGTAGTAAAAAAAAAAACTTGAATTAATAGGTGTTTCCAACTTTTGACTGGTACTGTATATGTATATATGTGTACGGTACCTGTTAGATATTGGGGGATTCCTGTGATGTGCTTTTGTATGTATGATTGCTGTACAAGTGAGATAGTTAGCATGCTCAAAATATAATGGTCACATTAGCCCCTGCTAATACACAGTTGTTTCCATGTTGTAGACAAATCTACAACCTGTCCTGCACATCTAATGTGTTTTCTTTGTGTCTATTGTCAGAGAGTAAACCACAGATCAACTGGGACCATTGGCTGGCATTCCTTTCATTAAAAACACAACGCAAGAGAGTTACATGCTGACCACACCGTTCGCGTCGTGTACGAGCTTCTGCGTGGCCAGGTGCTAAAATAGGTTCTATTTGTGATGCTCAACGAGCTGCAAGTACGGCCTCTCCCATCTCCTCATTGGTTTTTAGGAGCATATACCCATGTGGGTGATTGAAAGATGAACTGATGTCCACACTCCAGTCGGTGGTAGTAATGCACCGTAAAGTTGTTTGCAAACCGCCCTATAAAGTCCAAAGAAGTAAAAAAGAAGCCTGAGGAAGGAGGAGAGATGGCGAAAGGAATTCAGTTTACCGTTTATTCTGTGGATTAATTGTCGGAGTAGAGGACCTTGTGCATTTCAGATAAAATAACAACCCAATGTTTATATCCCAGGACAAATTAGCCAGCAACACCAAGCTAGCTAGCTAAATTGTTTAATGCTTTTTGACCTGTCTCCAAATTAATATAATTTGTTCAATTTGTTTTGATATTTCAACCTACGTGTCCTGATCATGTCCGTGCTTCTACACCTGCATTGCTTGCTGTTTGGGGTTTTAGGCTGGGTTTCTGTACAGCACTTTGAGATATCAGCTGATGTACGAAGGGCTATATAAATAAATTTGATTTGATTTGATTTGGTGTGGGGGTATAAAATCAACATGCGCGCGATGGCGCATGCAGGCACATGTTAACGATCACATCTGTTACATAATGTATAGTGATGTAGATACTCATCAATCTTCAAACTCACCGTCAAACTTGGTCTTCAGGATATACTCCCTGTAGAACCTCTTGCCGTTGCCTGGCTTCAGAGCGTCACAGATCTTGGTGGTGGAGTTGGGGCACAGCGACTGCCTCATGTTGTGCAGGGCATGGGCCATGGCATAGACAGCGTTCACCACAAACATGATCTTGGACTCCTGCTCAAACAGGCCGTCCCGCAGAGAGTGCTTCCCACAGCCCAGGTCATGGAGGCTACATTGGAATCTATTCTCCCAGAACTCCCTGAACCAGGGGTTACGTGTGTTGTTGTAGGGATTCAGGCCCGTGAAGTACTCAGCAAACTGGGGGATGGGGTAGGAGGCCAGCTCGATGGTAAAGGCCCCGTCCGCCACAGCCTCGCTGCCCCTCACCACAATCTCCTGCGCCCCCCAGCCATCGCTGGCCACCCAGGTGAAGGACGCGTTCAATCGGTTGGCAGCCACCAGCAGCTCCCGGGCGTCCTCGCTGCGTGTGAAGAGAATGACCACCTTGGCATTGGACTTCTGCCGCAGCGAATGGATCACCTGGTCATAGCTATAGCGGTTCATCGACCGGCTGACCTTGGCTGAGGTGGCGATACAGATCTGGCGGGCGCGGGCCTCCTGCTGGAAGGCGTCGATGCCCGTCTCGCCGTAATCGCCCTCCGATGCCACGGTTGACACATAGGTCCAGTTAAAGAAGCGCAGGATCTCTGCCATGGCCTTGGCCTGATAGAAGTCAGGGGGCACCGTGCGGGCAAAGTAGTCATAGCGGCTCTTGTCGCTGAGCTTGGCGCTGGTGGAGGCGTAGCTGATCTGAGGGATCTGGAAGAGACGAAGGAGGTTGGCCACCTGGAGAGAAAGAGAGAGAGGTACAATGAGAGCATGATCAAGAGTTAAACAATACTGTAGGGGCTTTATTTGATCTGCATTGTGGAAGTTCAGCGTTACTGCTTGATTTAAATTTAAAAGCAATGGTCCCGTGTAAGCGAAGACTGCGTTCAAGATGACCTCTACATAATTCGTCTAAATCGGAAATTACCTTTACATTTCATGCAATCTGTAACGCTTCAGAGATCCAGATGGAATAGTGCCAAGTCTTTACAGTACCTAGACATTATACCCTAGTAATAGTACTGGTAAAGTATAGTACTTATAACTGTTATACATGTATAACAATTCACTGATATATTATTAAATCAAAACAGATTTTGCTTGTGGGTCATTTCTTTATAACTCAAGTGGTGAAAGGAGCCACATCAGATACAGAATACAGTAATCTCACTAACAGTTTGGCCTAAAGGGACAATCAGTCTCACTCCAATCTGCAGCCTCTCATCGCCCTCTGAGTTCCTAGCAGTGTGTTTCACAACTCTCCTTTCTGCTGATTGTCTGACAACATCCTTGGCTTGCCACGGGCTCCAAGGATGCCCACATAGACTACAACCCAGATCTGTCATATCTCATCTACCACACTGTCGACAACATCAACCAATAAAACCATGCAATATCTGATGATTCATTGGCTTGCGAGAAAAACATTTTAATGTTTCCCCCAAATTCTACATATTTTGCATTGGGGCATAGAGAAAATGTTGCAGTTTAAAAGTATGTTTGCTGCAATTCTACACAATTTGCCACAGGGGTGGAGAATATATTTTAAAAACTAAAAACTAATTTCATACAATCCTACACATGTTTGCAGGTTTTAAAATGATGTGTGCGTAATTTTTGCGTAAAGTACGTTGGATAAAACATTTCACAAAAGGCCTGATGGAAACAGCAAAATATTTGCACATAAAACCGTTTCCACTGCCATTTCTCGTAGAATTAGTTTTGCCGACACAAAAAGATCCCACCATGTGGAACGAATAAATTGTCTGTCGGATTTTATACATTTGCACTGAAACTTCCTGTTTCCATCACAGCTGTCATAATGTTTGTTGATATGGTATGACTTCTCACGTAAAAACTTTGGATGGAAATGTGGTTAGTGACTGACATAACAAGAGAAAATCTGCTTATACACAACAACATTTAGAAATTGCACATTGTGTATTCTGTTATTCTAACTCTCAACAGTAAGTTGAGACCCCGACTGAGTTCCGACTGCGATCCGTGGGCTTAAAAAATGGCCGCCATTTGCCCATCCCTGATTTCAATTATTTATAGATTCCATTTTACTATCAAGAAATACACATAGAAAGACAGACAGAGGGGGTGATTATACATCATAGAATCAAAAAAGCCTTATATTTTGTATTTTTCTCTGGCTGTAATAGGTTTTCTCAGTGACCAGTGATGTGGTGCATTAGAAGATGCTCACTGACTTTAGCTTGAGCCAGAGAGGTTTTGAACTCTCCTTCTTATTAATCTAGTAACTAATTTACCGTCTGGTGATGTCACCAGGCAGAACAAAACTCCATCCCACAAAAACAGGCTGAAATTTCAGGCGGTCTTTTCAAACAGCTCTTACACTAAAAAGGCATTATCATTATTTTCACAATTTGACAGTATTATTACAACCTCATAGTGTGGAAATATATATAAAACAAGAAAATCTGTTTTTTTGACCACAAAAAAAATAATATATGCATGGTCATGTACAGAACTGTCAAGAGTGTTGTGAACAGGCTCACACTTTACTCAGGCTGGAGTGAACAAACAGGCGGACGCAAACTGCGTCAAAACCTCCAGAAAAAAGGCAAAAGCGCAAAGCGCAAAAAACACTCACCAAAGCTAATGTACCAAAATACATACAACATGCACAAACACAGAACATGGAAACATAGCCTGGCGTGTAATAACCACATAACATAACAATAACCACATAACAATAAACAATTTCACACAAAGACATGGATGGGACCAGAAGGAATAAATACATGCAGTGTGATTAGGGAATGAAAACCAGGTGTGCAGGGAACAAGACAAAACAAATGGAACAATGAAAAATGGAGCGGCGATGGCTAGAAAGCCGGTGATGTCGACCGTCGAACGCCGCCCGGAAAAGGAGAGGAGCCGACTTCGGCGGAAGTCGTTACAAGAACATAATTTGACCAATACCTCTATGAGATATCTAATTCATTATGTCCATCATATTAATAAAATATCAAATGATTTTGCTTGTAAAAAAAATTATGTGACTGAAAATTAAGCCAAACAATGGGAGACGTCAGGAAAAATCTGATGTGATGTGCCTGGATGGCTGTTAATCACAGGAATCATTGTTATTCTCCTAGATCAGAGGGTTGAATAACAGATTAATCAAAGGCAGTGATTGCCTCACTGAGATATTTATTAGAACTAATGAGATAATATTATACATTACATTGTCGACCCCCCCCCAGGTTTTCTGATACATTTTTTAAACAAAGTTATGACATAAGACTGTAAAAACACCAGTAAATCAGCTCCAAGTGACTTTAAATTGTAAAATCTGTTCCGAAGCATTCCCACAAATAATAGAGACATACAGTGCATTCAGAAAGTATTCAGACCCCTTGACTTCTTCCACATTTTGTTACGTTACAGGCCCATTCTAAAATGGATAAAATAGTTTTTTGTCCTCATCAATCTACACACAATACCCCATAATGACATATCAAAAACAGGTTGTCAGAAATTTTGTAAAAAATACACTGGAAATAACACATTTACATAAGTATTCAGACCCTTTACTTAGTACTTTCTTGAAGCACCTTTGGCAGCGATTACAGCCTCGAGTCTTCTTGGGTATTATGCTACAAGCTTGGCACACCTGTATTGGGGAGATTCTCCCATTCTTCTCTGCAGATACTCAGGTTGGATGGGGACTGTCACATTCAGAGACTTCTCCCGAAGCCACTCCTGCACTGTCTTGGCTGTGTGCTTAGGGTCGCTGTCCTGTTGGAAGGTGTACATTCGCTCCAGTCTGAGGTCCTGAGCGCTCTGTAGCAGGTTTTCATCAAGGATCTCTCTGTACTTTGCTCCGTTCATCTTTCCCTCGATCCTGACTAGTCTTCCAGTCCATGACGCTGAAAAACATCACCGCAGCATGATGCTGCCACCACCATGCTTCACCGTAGGGATGGTGCCAGTTTTCCTCCAGACGTGATGCTTGGCATTCAGGCCAAATAGTTCCATCTTGGTTTCATCAGACCAAAGAATCTTGTTGTTTATCATGGTCTGATAGTCTAGGTGCCTTTTGGCAAACTCCAAGTGCGCTGTCATGTGCCTTTTACTGACGAGTGTCCTTCTGGAAGGTTCTCCCATCTCCACAGAGGAACTCTGGAGCTCTGTCAGAGTGACCATCAGGTTCTTGGTCACCTCCCTGACCAAGGCCCCTTTCCCCCGATTGCTCAGTATGGCCAGGCGGCCAGCTCTCGGAAAAGTCCTTGTAGTTACAAAATTCTTACATTTAAGAATGATGGTTCTTGGAGACCTTCAAAGCTGCAGAAATGTTTTGGTATCCTTCCCCAGAGCTGTGCCTTGACACAATCCTGTCTCGGAGCTCTACGGTCAATTAATTCGACATTATGGCTTAGTTTTTGCTCTGACATGCACTGTCAACTGTGGTGTGTGCCTTTCCAAATCATGTCCAATCAATTGAATTTACCACAGGTGGACTCCAATCAAGTTGTAGAAACATCTCAAGAATGATCAATGGAAACAGGATGCACCTGAGCTCAATTTCGAGTCTCATAGCAAAATGTCTGAATAAGTTTGTAAATAAGGTATTTCATTTTTTTATTCTATAAATTTGACAAAATTTCTAAAAACCTATTTTCATTTTGTCATTATAGTGTATTGTGTGTAGATTGATGAGGAAAAATATGAATTTAATCAATTTTAGAATAAGGCTGTAACGTAACAAAATGTGGAAAAAGTCATGGGGTCTGAATACTTTCTGAAGGGACTGTATGTGATTGTATACAAATGTACCATTTTAGAAAAATTGTATATCTGTTTGGGCTTCTTGTGGTCAATTTGCAGCCTAATGATTTATTATTATGTCCAAGCCCCCTGAACATCCACTCAAGAGAAAAATGCCTAGACTCTAGACTCTAAACCTCAGAATATCATGTATTATATTGTCATAGTATGTCACGGGACATATTGCAACACTTTTACAGTAATATGTAACTAAAATCACCTGTTCTTTGTACAAGAGGTGGCAATCAAACCATATTCAAAATAGTTATGCTTTATGCATGTTGCCATAGAAACTGTTAAAAGACACAGATGAGGAGTCCTCTGTCTGTGTGCTGAATGGTTAATATTGGAAAAGTATGCTACCCTTGAGGCTTCCTGCCTGGCTCACTAGAGATTCCCTGACTAGGAACTCTAGTTACTATTGCCATGAAACATTCTCCAAAAACCTCTTCTTCCCTAACCCACCTCGACAGGCTTTAAAAACACATGTACAGACAGCTGGCAGCTGCCTGTTCTCTCTCTCCTAGGAGAATGGGAGGACACACTTAAGTGGTAACTAAAAGTACAACTTCTAACTTTCATTTAAAAAAATAACTTCCTAGATTAGCACTACCAACAACCTTAAGTTTGCTCAATTTTCGTACAACACTGATTTTAAATGGGATTTATGCAGCCCTACATCATTGACAAGGCATATAAATGCAGTCCAGGAATTGTAATAAACAATGCCTTAGCACTTTGACTCACTTGACAGATTTCACTTTTTCAAAAACACTACAATCATAAGAGTGAGATGAGAGAAATAAAATATTGGTGCAGAATATCCAGAGCCTCGGCTCATGGTGTATGCATAGGACATGCGTAGCAGACCCATTAAAGTGTCACCTAGCTAAGTCCACACATGGACACACTACTGAGCTTACTGTGACTTGCAATTGAAAAACTTAAGATCAGCATTAAAAGAAACATTTCTACAAGTCTACTCTGCAACTAAATATGCATTTGTCAAAATTATTAGATAATTTCCAATCAATTTCGTTATTCTTTCATCAAGCTGTTTTTATAAAATCCATACACAGTCCCAGAGGAGGAGATAAAGTGTTACCCAAAGGCCATGTCAAGGATTCAGTGGTGTTGTGGGCATTAATTAAAACCATTTATCTGACATTATCAGACTTCCTCACCACTCATATATGTGAATGCTGTCAGGCCCATTTGAGTGATACATATAACAGATTGTGGCCAGTGCTTTGGGGAATGACATGATTCACATCTCCAGCATTTTGATTAATTTGCTCAGAGGCAACTCAAAACTTTTGGGCAAATGACTGATCTGTCAGTCTGGTAGACATAGAAATCAATTACACTTCAAGCAGAATACTCCTATGTATTGTGCAAGAAATATCTTTCACACGGTTTACATGCCTTGAATCACCTCTGTATAATACACACAGGTATTATTGATTATCTTCTAATCCAGTTCCATATTCACTTTGTACTGCAGCCTAGCAGACTTAAACATGTTAGACATGCAGCTCATACTATTCCCGACACGCTGAGTCTCCTCCTCAGTGAGAGAGCTCTGTATTTAATTACGAAAATTAGGAAGCAGGCAGGGAGAGGATTTGCATTGGAAGAATCTACTATAGAGAGGAGTACTTGGAAAGGGGTTCACTCCAGAGGCATGGTAATACACAGCCTGAGTGTGGAAAGAGGGATAGATAGCAAGCTTTTCAGCTCTCATTCATTCTTAACACAGAAAGAAACCCAGCACAGTGGAAGAACAGAGTGCCTAAAGGTAAGAAGACAAAAACACAGCCGAGTATCAACGTGAGTAAAAGTACAGGAGCAGAGAGTGTTGCAGAACTCTTTATTACATTACATTAATACTAGACATCTCTGGAGTGGTCATTTACACTTGGTGCGTTTGGGAAATTTCCCCAGTGCAATATTAAAGGGAAGAGTACATTTTTTATAATGCACATTTATTTATTTTTTTAATAAAAAAAACTGAAATACCTTATTTACGTAAGTATTCAGACTCTTTGCTATGAGAGTCGAAATTGAGCTCAGGTGCATCCTGTTTCCATTGATCATCATTGAGATGTTTCTACAACTTGATTCCACCTGTGATAACTTCAATTGATTGGACATGATTTGGAAAGGCACACACCTGTCTATATAAGGTCCCACAGTTGACAGTGCATTTCAGAGCAAAAACTAAGCCATGAGGTCGAAGGAATTGTCCGTAGAGCTCCGAGACAGGATTGTGTCGAAGCACAGATCTGGAGAATGGTAACACAACTTTTCTGCAGCTTTGAAAGTCTCAAAGAACACAGTGGCCCCCAGCATTCTTAAATGGAAGAAGTTTGGAACCTACAAACTCTTCCTAGAGTTGGCTGCCCGGCCAAACTGAGCAATCATGGGAGAAGGGCCTTGGTCAGGGAGGTGATCAAGAACCCAATGGTCACTCTGATAGAGCTCCAGAGTTCCTCTGTGCAGATGGGATAACCTTCCAGAAGAAACCAAGATTGAACTCTTTGGCTTGAATGACAAGCATCACATCTGGAGGAAACATGGCACCATCCCAACAGTGAAGCATGGTGGTGGCAGCATCATGCTGTGGGGATGTTTTTCAGCATCAGGTGCTGGGAGACTAGTCTTAATCGAAGCAAAGATGAACAGAGCAAAGTACAGAGATCCTTGAACCTGCTCTAGAGCGCTAAGGACCTCAGACTGGGGCAAAGGTTCACCTTCCAACAGGGCAACGACTGTACTCAGCCAAGACAATGCAGGAGTGGCTTCGGGACAAGTCTCTGAATGTCCTTGAGTGAACCAGCCAGAGCCTGGACTTGAACCCGATCAAACATCTCTAGAGAGACCTGAAAATAGCTGTGCAGCAACGCTTCCCATCCAAACTGACAGAGCTTGAGAGGATCTGCAGAGAAGAATGTGAGAAACTCCCCAAATACACATACCCACGAAGGCTTGAGGCTGTAATCGCTGCCAAAGGTGATTCAACGAAGTACTGAGTAAAGCGTCTGAATACTTCAATTAGCACAAACCCCCCCAAAAGAATTGCTTTGTCATTATGGGATACTGTGTGTAGGAAAAAACCTATTTAATACATTTTAGAATAAGGCTGTAACTTAACAATATGTAGAAAAAGTCAAAGGGTCTGAATACTTTCCGAAGGCACTGTATTTGATGACACAGTGTGAAGTATCTTATCTATTCCTTTTGATCAATTCCATTGATTAATGCTGCATGAAAATCATTTTCAAACTGCATTTGTACAAGATGAGCAAAAATTATCAACAGCAGCAGCCAGTGTTTTTACAGGCTCATAAATATTCCTGTAGGAAGCAGCAGCCTTCACCTCGGCACTGTGTTGACGGTGTTACTATCACCAGACAATCTCCCCCGTGTGATTCATGGCCTATGTGCACCTCATTGGTCTGGATATTTGCTAGACATGTGCTGGTTCTGTTAAAGAATAAAGGACATCCAGCGGCTGGGTGAACAGAGAGAGGGAAGAGATAAGGGAGATTGTGGCAAGAGAGAGGGAGGGAGAGAGAGGATGGGAAAGAGAGGCCAGAGAGAGAAGAGGAGGGAGAGAGAGACTGTCCTAGCTCACACTGGCACAACCTCATGGAGATGTCATGATGTTTTCAACATGAAAAGCCAACCTACTCTTCCCAGAAGGCTGTCTCAGTGTGCCTCTACAGCAATAACACAATATCTCCACTTCAGCTGTCCTGGGCCATGCTCACTATCACATATGCACAGCAGCATACTCACACACTCTCAAACAAACATTTGCAAACACACACGTGCACTCAGTGGCGTACCAGAGTTTCACAACCAAATCATGGCCCGTCTGGACCGCACCAAATCCGAACCAAACATAGACGGCTTCAGTCTGTGCTAACTGAGGTGCCTACAGTGAATGCCCATCTATGTGGTAAACCTCATGTTTGTAAAATACACTTTTTGTAAAACACAAAAAAGGATAATAAAAAAAGACATCTAAAAGACATTGTCTCACATGGTGGAATCAGCACTCACCTAAAAAGCCCATATGCCACTGGTTGAGAGAAATTGTCATTATTTTGGGGGAAATTATGTGAGGTTTAATGTGTTGTTGGAGGTGCATCTTGGTCAGCTTTGTGAGTCGCGCCGACAAGAATAAACATCTCCCCGGGAAGAAGAAGGGCAGGGGTGTATGTTTCATGATTAACAACTCATGGTGTAATTGTAACAGCATACAGGAACTCCAAGTCCATTTGTTCACCTGACCTAGAATTCCTCACAATCAAATTCCGACCGTATTATCTCCCAAGAGAATTCTCTTTGGTTATTGTCACAGCCGTGTATATCCCACCTCAAGCAGATACCACAACAGCCCTCAAGGAACTTCACTGGACTTTATGCAAACTGGAAACCCTATATCATGAGGTTGCATTTATTGTAACTGGGGATTTTAACAAAGCAAATATGAGAACAAGGCTACCTAAATTCTGTCAGCATTTTGACTGTAGCACTCGCAATGGAAAAACACTGGATTACTGCTACTCTAACTTCCGCGATGCATACAAGGCCCTCCCCTGCCCTCCTTTCGGCAAATCTGACCAAGACTCCATTTTGCTCCTCCCTTCCAATAGGCAGAAACTCAAACAGGAAGTACCCGTGCTAAGGACTATTCAATGCTGGTCTGACCAATCGGAATCCACACTTCAAGATTGTTTTGATCACGCGGACTGGGATATGTTCCATGAAACCTCAGAGAATAATATCGACGTATATGCTGATTCGGTGAGGGAGTTTATAAAGAAATGTATAGGAGATGTTGTACCCACTGTGACTATTAAAACCTACCCTAACTATAAACTGTGGATAGTTGGCGGCATTCGCACAAAACTGAATAAAAACAGTGTAGTTATTCCCTCTGCAAGGCAATCAAACAAGCAAAATGTTAGTATAGAGACTAAGTGGAGTCGCAATTAAACAGCTCAGACACGAGACATATGTGGCAGGGTCTACAGATAATCACGGATTAAAAAAGGAAAACAAGCCACGTCACGGATACTGACGTCTTGCTTCCAGACAAACTAAACACCTTCTTTGCCCACTTTGAGGATAATACAGTGCCACCAACGCAGCCCGCGACCAAGGACTGTGGGCTCTCCTTCTCCGTGTCTGAAGTGAGTAAGACATTTAAAAGTGTTAACCATCGCAAGACTGCCGGCCCAGGCGACATCCCCAGCCACGTCCTCAGAGCATGCACAGACCAGCTGGCTGGTGTGTTGACGGACATATTCAATCTCTCCCTATCCCAGTCTGCTGTCCCCACATGCTTCAAGATGGCCACCATTGTTCCTGTACCCAAGAAAGTAAAGGTAACTGAACTAAATGACTATCCCCCATAGCACTCACTTCTGTCATCATGAAGTGCTTTGAGAGACTTCTCAAGGATCATATCACCTCCACCTTACCTCACCCTGGACTCACTTCAATTTGCTTTCCACCCCAATAGGTCTACAAACGATGCAATTGCCATCACACTGCACATTGCCCTATCCCATCTGGACAAGAGGAATACCTATGTAAGAATGCTGTTCATTGACAAAAGCTCAGCATTCAACACCATAGTACCCTCGAAGCTCCTCATAAATCTTGAGGCCCTGGGTCTCAAACCCGCCCTGTGCATTTGGGTCCTGGACTTCCTGACGGGACAGCCCTAGGTGGTGAGGGATGTCCACTGTGCTGATCGTCAACACTGGGGCCCCACAAGGGTGTGTGCTCAGCCCACTCCTGTACTCCCTGTTCACCCATGACTGCGTGGCCATGCACATCTCCAACTCAATCATCAAGTTTGCAGACGACACAACAGTAGTAGGCTTGATGTCCAACGATGATGAGGCAGCCTACAGGGAAGGAGGTGAGGGCACTCCGAGTGTGGTGTCAGGAAAACAACCTCTCACTCAACATCAACAAAACAAAGGAGATGATTTTGGACTTCAGGAAACAGCAGAGGGAGCACACCCCTGTCCATATCGACGGGACAGCAGCGGAGAAGGTAGAGAGTTTTAAGTTCCTCGGTGTACACATCACGGACAAACTGAAATGGTCCACCCACACAGACAGTGTAGTGAAGAAGGCGCATCAGCCCCTCTTCAACCTCAGGAGGCTGAAGAAATGTGGCTTGTCACCTAAAACACTACCAAACTTGTACAGATGCACAATTAAGAGCATCCTGTTGGCTTTATCATCGCCTGATACGGCAACTGCACCGCCCACAACTGCATGGCGGTCTGCACAACGCATCACCGGGGGAAAACTACCTGCCCTCCAGGACACCTACAGCACCTGATGTCACAGGAAGGCCAAAAAGATAATCAAAGACAACAACCACCCGTGCAACTGCCTGTTCACCCCGCTTCCATCCAGAAGGTGAGGTCAGTACAGGTGCATCAAAGCTAGAATCTGTTTTTCAGTCTCTCGGTTCCATCTCAAGGCCATCAGACTGTTAAACAGCCATCACTAACACAGAGAGGCTGATGCCCACATACAGACTTGAAATCATTGGACACTTTAATAAATGTATCACTAGTCACTTTAATAATGCCACTTGAGTAATGCAAGATATGTTTTCCTAATTTTTATCGTATATATTTAGTTTATATTGTAATCCCACTTTCCATCTACGGACTGAATATACTTTCCTGCAACCCGCTTCACACAATGTGGTACGGATCTGCTATTTTTATACTTTAGAACCGGAACCCCCATCAGAAGCTAGCCAGCTAAATAGCTACTAACTACTAGTCAGTCAGCCACTGCTAGCGGTCTTCACCATTCCCTCGGACAGCAGCCTGCTTCAACTCGGTCAATACCTGCCAGTCTGCCCAGCGCAATATCAACAATCAGCATATCGGACCGCTTTTTCTCTACCACATCACCGGATTCCTACCGCAAGCTCTGGACCATTACACCGGATCATTGCGGCTAGCCAGCTGCAACATGAGTGGCTACTGCTGGCTAATGCCTATGTCCCGAAGCAGGCACCAGTTAGCCTTGAGCTAGCCTCGAGCTAGGCCCATCTCCCGGCTAGCCGAAGAGGTCTTCCCAGATAATTCTTGGGCTACAATACCTCTTTTGCCAACTGGCCTGGACCCTTTATTGCCAACACGGAGCCCCACCGATCCATCATGACTGGTCTGCCGACGTAATCGTCAGAGGAGGTTTCAACAGGCTTTTCCATTGCGACGTTGTCGAAGAGCAATCTGCTAGGCCCGGCCTGCTAGCTTTATGAATCGCCGTGTCTCCAGCTCACCTAGCATAGTAGCAACTACCGAACGGCTCACCTATTGCTGCTCATTGGACCCTATGATCACTCAGCTACACATGCCTCTCCCTAATGTCAATATGCATTGTCTACTGCTGTTTAGGTTAGTTATTATTGTTTTATTTCACTGTAGAGCCCCCAGCCACTCCCAACATGCTCTTTTGTCTCACCTCCCACACATGCGAAAACCTCATCTGGCTTAACTGGTGCCTCCAGAGACACAACCACTCTCATCATCACATAATGCCTAGGTTTACCTCCACTGTACTCACATCCTACCATCATCAAGTTTGCGGACGACACAACAGTGGTAGGCTTGATTACCAACAACGACGAGACGGCCTACAGGGAGGAGGTGAGGGCCCTCGGAGTGTGGTGTCAGGAAAATAACCTCACACTCAACGTCAACAAAACTAAGGAGATGATTGTGGACTTCAGGAAACAGCAGAGGGAACACCCTCCTATCCACATTGATGGAACAGTAGTGGAGAGGGTAGTAAGTCGGTGTACACATCACAGACAAACTGAATTGGTCCACCCACACAGACAGCATCGTGAAGAAGGCGCAGCAGCGCCTCTTCAACCTCAGGAGGCTGAAGAAATTTGGCTTGTCACCAAAAGCACTCACAAACTTCTACAGATGCACAATCGAGAGCATCCTGTCGGGCTGTATCACCGTCTGGTACGGCAACTGCTCTGCCCACAACCGTAAGGCTCTCCAGAGGGTTGTGAGGTCTGCACAACGCATCACCGGGGGCAAACTACCTGCCCTCCAGGACACCTACACCACCCGATGTCACAGGAAGGCCATAAAGATCATCAAGGACAACAACCACCCGAGCCACTGCCTGTTCACCCCGCTATCATCCAGAAGGCGAGGTCAGTACAGGTGCATCAAAGCTGGGACCGAGAGACTGAAAAACAGCTTCTATCTCAAGGCCATCAGACTGTTAAACAGCCACCACTAACACTGAGTGGCTGCTGCCAACACACTGACTCAACTCCAGCCACTTTAATAATGGGAATTGATGGGAAATGATGTAAAATATATCACTAGCCACTTTAAACAATGCTACCTAATATAATGTTTACATACCCTACATTATTCATCTCATATGTATATGTATATACTGTACTCTATATCATCTACTGCATCTTTATGTAATACATGTATCACTAGCCACTTTAACTATGCCACTTTGTTTACATACTCATCTCATATGTATGTACTGCACTCAATACCATCTACTGTATCTTGCCTATGCCGCTCTGTACCATCACTCATTCATATATCTTTATGTACATATTCTTTATCCCCTTACACTTGTGTCTATAAGGTAGTAGTTTTTGAATTGTTAGCTAGATTACTTGTTGGTTATTACTGCATTGTCGGAACTAGAAGCACAAGCATTTCGCTACATTCGCATTAACATCTGCTAACCAAGTGTATGTGACAAATAAAATTTGATTTGATTTGACCCTTGTCTGTACATTATGCCCTGAAACTATTCTACCTCGCCCAGAAATCTGCTCCTTTTATTCTCTGTTCCCAATGCACTAGACGACCAGTTCTTATATCCTCCAGCCGTACCCTTATCCTACTCCTCCTCTGTTCCTCTGGTGATGTAGAGGTTGACCCAGGCCATGTAGCCTCCAGCACCACACCCTATTCCCCAGACACTCTCATTTGATGACTTCTGTAACGATAAAAGCCTTGGTTTCATGCATGTTATCATCAGAAGCCTCCTCCCTAAGTTTGTTTTATTCACTGCTTTAGCACACTCCGCCAACCCTGATGTCCTAGCCGTGTCTGAATCCTGGCTTAGGAAGGCCACCAAAAATTCTTACATTTCCATCCCCAACTACAACATTTTCTGACAAGATAGAACTGCCAAAGGGGGCAGAGTTGCAATCTACTGCAGAGATACCCTGAAGAGTTCTGTCATACTATCCAGGTTCGTGCACAAACAATTCAAGCTTCTCCTTTTAAAAATCCACCTTTCCAGAAATAAGTCTCTCAACGTTGCTGCTTGTTATAGACCCCCCTCAGCCCCCAGCTGTGCCCTGGACACCATATGTGAATTAATTGCCCCCATCTATCTTCAGAGTTCGTACTGTTAGGTGACCTAAACTGCGATATGCTGAACACCCCGGCCGTCCTACAATCTAAGCTAGATGCCCTCAATCTCACACAAATTTTCAATGAACCTACAAGGTACAACCCTAAATTCGTAACAATGGACACCCTCTTCAATATCATCCTAGCCAAATTGCCCTGTAAATACACCTCCGCTGTCTTCAACCAGGATCTCAGCGATCACTGCCTGATTGCCTGCGTCCGTAATGGGTCCGCGGTCAAACGACTACCCCTCATCACTGTTAAACGCTCCCTAAAACACTTCAGCAAGCAGGCCTTTCTAATCGACCTGGCCCGGGTATCCTGGAAGAATATTTGACCTCATCACATCAGTAGAGGATGCCTGGTTGCTATTTAAAAGTGCTTTCCTCACCATTTTAAATAAGCATGCCCCATTCAAATAATGTAGAACTAAGAACAGATATAGCCCTTGGTTCACCCTAGACTTGACTGCCCTTGATCAGCACAAAAACATCATGTGGCGTACTACATTAGCATTGAATAGCCCCCGCGATATGCAACTTTTCAGGAAAGTCAGGAACCAATATACACAGTCAGTTAGGAAAGCTAGGCTAGCTTTTTCAAACAGAAATTTGCATCCTGTAGCACTAATTCCAAAACGTTTTGGGACACTGTAAAATCCATGGAGAATACGAGCACCTCCTCCCAGCTGCCCACTGCACTGAGGCTAGGAAACACTGTCACCACCGATAAATCTAAGATAATAGAGAATTCCAATAAGCATTTTTCTACGGCTGGCCATGCATTCCACCTGGGTACCCCTACTCCTGCCAACAGCTCTACACCCCCCGCAGAAACTTGCCCAAACAGATCACCGACCATTTTGAATCCCACCGTACCTTCTCGACTATGCAATCTGGTTTCCAAGCTGGTCATGGGTGCACCTCAGCCATGCTCAAGGTCCTAAACGATATCATAACCGCAATCGACAAAAGACAGTACTGTGCAGCTGTCTTCATGGACCTGGCCAAGGCTTTCGACTCTGTTAATCACTGCATTCTTATCGGCAGACTCAATAGCTTTGGTTACTCAAATGACTGCCTCGCCAGGTTCACCAACTACTTCTCAGATAGAGTTCAGCGTGTCAAATCGGAGGGCCTGTTGTACTGACTTATGGCAGTCTCTATGGGGGTGCCACAGGGTTCAATTCCCGGGACGACTGTTTTCTCTGTATATATCAATGATGTTGCTCTTGCTGCTGGTGACTCTCTGATCCACCTCTATGCAGACGACAACATTCTGGATACATCTGGCCCTTCTTTGGACACTGTGTTAACAAAACTCCAAACGAGCTTCAATGCCATACAACACTCCTTCAGATGCTTCCAACTGCTTTTAAATGCTAGTAAAACTAAATGCATGCTATTCAACCGATTGCTGCCCGCACCCGCCTGCCCGACAACCATCACTACTCTGGGCGGTTCTGACTTAGAATATGTGGACAACTACTAATACTTAGGTGTCTGGTTAGACTGTAAACTCTCCTTCCAGACTCACATTAAGCATCTCCAATCCAAAATCTATTTCGCAACAAAGCCTCTATGCCCGCAAGGTTCGAGCAAGGCCCCTCCCAAACCCCCCAAAAACAGGAAAACATTTTTTTATAGGAAAACAGCTAATTTCCTGCAGTTCTACAAATTTGGCTCACAAAAAAGCTGCGAGGGTGTGTGGTACACCAGTGCATGCACTGCTTCATGAATGCGTGCAGACACACACACACTCAATACTAAGGAAGTGGAGGTTCAAAGACAATGTCATATGTGTGTTGAAGTATCTCCTTCCCAGGGTATGGCTAACAGACTATAGCAGGAGATTCCATACTTAGAATCAACACCAGTTCACTTCTCAAGAGTTCAGTTGCTTGGCAACCGCCCTTAAAATGTTCCACCAGGTGGAAATGTGACCCGGTTGGACACTAGAGGAGAGGATCTCTCTCATCAGAGCTGCCCTCTCCTTGCCGAGTGATACGGGGCTCCCATACTGTAATCGGTCACTTAAATATGCTCTGCCAGGGACCCCACAGTCACTACAGCAGACCACACACACTGCTGCTAAAGCTGTCATTCAGGAAAAGGAAGGAAGGAATTAATGTATAGGCATGCATGTGTCACAGGCTTTGGTTTTTCCATTTATTTTCAAGGTTGGACGTTAGCAGGTTAGAACGCGGGGCGCACCGACTCGTTAGTCACTATGTGTTACACCTGTGCTGGCTTGTCCATCTCATTAGTCGAAAGATGTTTCACCTGTGCTGGCCCAGATTATATTTAAGAATGGATGGTCCAGTGCTCCAGTTGTTTTGAAAGATGTGGAGGGTTAACAAATTTAGTTGACTCTCGCTATTTGATTTCTATAAAAACAATCCTTTATCTGATCTTCCCTGTTTTTGTTTTGCTTCCTGTCTTTAAGTTTATCTTTTGTTTGCTTCTTGTTGGGCAAATTTTAAGGGAGCTCATGGTGGGTGTCTTTTCGGTCCCAGTTGTTGTTGCTAGTCAACTTTCAGTAGAGACCACAATGAGTGTCCTTCAGAACCCTTCTTAAAACTCCCACCTGTTTTGTTGTGGTTGTTGTCTGTGACTCTTTCTTAGTTCCCCCTTCTGTTTGAGTGACAATGTTTGGTTTTCTTGCTGGGGAACGTAACACATGCATATCTTAAATTGGGTTGGCACTTCATCTTGACAGGTTTGTCTTCTGAAGCCCTTGCAACTCTATCACTATCTCACTCAGGTCTCATCCATCTTCATCAACCCATTCCCATCCGTTCTGTCTCAGATTGAGCATTGTACAAAATGGTAATGACATTGCGTGTCTCCGATCCAAGTGTTCAGGAGATCCTTCCAACTGGGATCGACTTCCCTTATTGTCTAGCTAAGCAAACTGGGAGCAGGCTAAAATGTTGCCACACAGGATATAAAGGCATTCATTCACATGTAAGATGGACAGTGCACACACTCATTCAGTGGTGCAGAGGAAATTATGTGGATTGTGAGACTGTATGACTAGAGTTCTGCTGAGCCACTGAATAATCCAATTACATGTCATTTATTTATGATTTGGAGGAACATGTTCTTTACATTTCCTCATGAATTATGCATTTCCACTGCATGGCTTTACTGATACATTTCATAATTATTGTCATTTCTGGCATGAATTCGATCATGTGTGCACAGCCATGTAATATCCACTGGGTGAGTCGCGTGTTCCCAGAAATTTGCACTGTCTAGAACCAGAAGAAAAACGCTGAGGACTAAAAATAGCTATTGTTTTTCCTCTTTAAGATAAGAATGAGATGTTTGAGCTCTCTGCTAGCACAGCCGAGAACCTAATTATCATAGTATAAATTAGGATGAATTTTCTGGTGTAGTAAATGTCAACCAATGTTTTCGTAAGAATGTGTATGAGTGTGTGTGTGTGCATTTGTGTGTGCGTGCATTTATGCGTGTGCGTGTTTGCCTGCATGTGTGTAATTATGTGAGTCTTCTATCAGATGTTGCCATCTCGTTCACCTCTAAATGGCACCCTGTCTCATTAATTAGAGAGTCTCAGGCTGCGTCTGGGGAATGTGCTAAAACATTCCTCTTTAAATAAAAGGAGGATTCTGGGATAAGCAGAAGGAACTCAAAAGCTCCTTTTCCACTCTCAAAGAGCATAGAAGGAAGAGCCTTTGTTTTTACACACACACCCCCATCTTTCATCTCTGTTAAGAATAATCAATACTTATGTAAATAAGGTATTTCTGTTTTTTATTTTTAATACATTTGAAAAAAATTCTAACAACCAGTTTTGCTTTGCCATTAGGGGGTATTGTATGTAGATTGATGAGTGATTACATTTTTTTTTTTTTGAAAAAGTGAAAGGGCTGAATACTTACCAAATGCACTGCAGTTTGAGGGTGTTGTTTTCAACAACAGCTGTAGGGCGCAAAGCCTTATTTGCATATTTCCCAGTGTGCCTTGCCTTTCGAATGAATTGTAGAGTTACCGCCCGTGACAGAAACATGGTTGTTGAAATTATATATGTTCAGTCCTGTGGCCTTAACCAAGGGATTTTGTAAGCAAATATGATTTCATTAAAATTAAAATACTTAAGACAATACATCACAAGGCCTTACTTGGAGGGCCTAGTTTTACCCTTATACAGTGACCTAAAAATTACAGGTTTACAGGCCACAGCTGGCAATAAATCAACAGATTGGATTACCTTAGAAAATGTAAGTTATTTATCTATGTGTAGCATAAGATTAATTAATCAATCAATGTACATACAAAAACATAGATATTGAAACAATAGAGCATAGAGCATGCTGGGAAATATGATAATGATGGGCACGGTTTTTAGTGTTTCACTCTACACAGAGTAAAGATGACACAATCACGCTCAAATCAGGTTATTAACACCAACACTGGGGTTATTTTACACCAATGAGTGTTGATAACTATTAACAGAGATCATTTAACTCCTGAATCAACAAAAATCTTCAACACTAGGTAACACTGACCTATTTTCATTGTAGCAGTGTCAGTGAGTCATGTTTAACAGGACTGTTGTCGAGGGTAACGCTGCTGGAGCCTCTGCAATACTTTAATTAGAGCCTAGCCCCAAGGCTAAATGTTCCTCGCTGTAATTGTAGAATATACTGCATCACTAATTAACACACGCATGGCTGTTGATGAAAACAGCGCTAAAGCTCTCTCAATACTCATTGATACCCACTGAAATGTCGGTATCTGTGAAAACAGCACAGCAGCATACCACCCTGCATCCCACTGCTGGCTTGCATAGGAAGCTAAGCACGGTTGGTCCTAGATGGGAGACCAAATGCTGCTGGAAGTGGTGTTGGGGGGCACCTGCTGGCCAGGCCCCAGGATAGATCCACCCACAGATCACATCTGACTCTGGGACACAACAACAACCCCACCGGCAGGCTGCAGCAGCACCAACCTGCTCACTGTGACCAGTCCAGACTCCAGAGTGGCGGCGGCCATGTTCTGCTGCATCTTCAAGGCGATGGGGACGTTTACCAAGAGATTGTGAGGTGTTCTGTGGCCTGACTGGCTGACTAGCCCATCTCCCTGTAGGTTCCCCATACATCAGATATGATCACCTGGGGTTCACCCGGATGGCCCAGACAAGGCCCCTAGTCTGGTATTATACAGGGAGAGGAGGGGGCTGATGAGCCATAGGCTTCAGAGCTGTAGAACATGCAGCTAGTGTAAAAGATGCCCACAGACACTCATTACTCACTCCGCCTGCATATCTCTGAATAACATAATCTCTGGCTCACTCTGACTACCTGTTAGGAGCACAGGAAATCCTTGTTTATGGGGCCATCAATCAGTCTCTATGAATCATAGTCCACACAATGTGAGCCTTTGTAGGAATTACATCAGCCGCAATCGTGATGACGGTACAGTGTGTTTGCGAAGCCAAAGTGCTTAAGACATGAATGATAAAGGAAGTGCAATACAAGAGAAGATTAGTCTTAATAATTGAGGGCTAGTTTGCTCAGCACACAAAGGGAAGGCTGAACAAAACGCCCTATAAAGCACAGACAGTGGTGTCGCGATGAAGGTAATGAAAGATTTACACTCCCTGGAACCCTGTGGAGCGGTCTGGGCCAAGTTCAATCAACCTTACTAGACTCGGTCTAGTTCATCAGACAGACACCTACTGGCCCACCAGCTCACCACTACAACATAGAGAGCAGTGGAGGCTCCTGAGAGGAGGAAGGGGAGGACCATCCTCTACAGTGAATAAAAATGGAAAAAAATTATATTAAAAAAATTATAATAGTAAAATAATAGTATAAATAGTCACCAAATAATTGATTAAAGCACACTATTTTGCAAAGAAGGTATCCAGTAGCCTCCACAGCACCATGGTGTAACCAGAGGACAGCTAGTTTCTGTTCTCCTCTGGGTACATTGACTTCAGAATAAAGGTAAAATAAAATAAAAACTTCAATACAAACCTAGGAGGCTCATTGTTCTCAACCAGTTCCAAAGACTTACACAGTAAATATGACAACTTCCGGAGGACGTCCTCCAACCTATCAGAGCTCTTGCAGCAGGAACTGACATGTCCACCAAATCAAAGAATCAGAGAATGAATCAAGTATTGAATGCATAAGCTACAGCTAGCTAGTACTGCAGTGGATAACATGTGGTGAGTAGTTGACTCAAATAGGGAGAAAGACAGTAGTTGAACCATATTCATTTCTTTCATGATGGAAGAGAAGTGAGAAATAGAGATGTCATCTTTTTCCACTTACAGCTGAAGTCGGAAGTTCACATACACCTTAGCCAAATACATTTATACACTGTTTTTCACAATTCCTGACATTTAATCATAGTAAAAATTCCCTGTATTAGATCAGTTAGGATCACCACTTTATTTTAATAATGTGAAATTCCAGAATAATAATAGATAATATTATTTCAGCTTTTATTTCTTTCATCACATTCCCAGTGGGTCAGAAGTTTACATACACTCAATTAGTATTTGGTAGCATTGCCTTTAAATTGTTTAACTTGGGTCAAACGTTTCACTTAGACTTCCACAAGCTTCCCACAATAAGTTAGGTGAATTTTGGCCCATTCCACCTGACATAGGGTGGAATGGGGCGGCAGGGTAGCCTAGTGGTTAGAGCGTTGGACTAGTAACCGAAAGGTTGCAAGTTCGAATCCTTGAGCTGACAAGGTACAAATCTGTCGTTCTGCCCCTGAACAGGCAGTTAACCCACTGTTCCTAGGCCGTCATTGAAAATAAGAATTTGTTCTTAACTGACTTGCCTAGTAAAATAAAGGTTAAAAAAATATAAAAAAATAGCTGGTGTAACTGAGTCAGGTTTGAAGGCCTCCTTGCTCGCACACACTTTTTCAGTTTTGCCCAAACATTTTCGATAGGATTGAGGTCAGGGCTTTGTGATGGCCACTCCAATACCTTGACTTCGCTGTCCTTAAGCCATTTTGCCACAACTTTGGAAGTATGCTTGGGGTCATTGTCCATTTGGAAGACTCATTTGCGACCAAGCTTTAACTTCCTGACTGATGTTTTCAATATATCCACATCATTTTCCATCCTCATGATGCAATCTATTTTGTGAAGTGCACCAGTCCCTCCTGCAGCAAAGCACCCCCACAACATGATGCTGCCACCCCCGTGCTTCACGGTTGGGATGGTGTTCTTCGGCTTGCAAGCATCCCCCTTTCTCCTCCAAAGATAACGATGGTTATTATGGCCAAACAGTTCTATTTTTGTTTCATCAGACCATTTCTCCAAAGAGTACAATCTTTGTCCCTATGTCCAGTTGCAAACCGTAGTCTGTCTTTTTTATGGCGGTTTTGGAGCAGTGGCTTCTTCCTTGCTGAGCGGCCTTTCAGGTTATGTCGATATAGGACTCGTTTTACTGTGGATATAGATACTTTTGTACCTGTTAACTCCAGCATTGATTTTCACTTTTCGCACCAAAGTACGTTCATCTCTAGGAGACAGAACGCGAATCCTTCCTGGGCGGTATGACGGCTGCGTGGTCCCATGGTGTTTATACTTGCGTACTATTGTTTGTAAAGATGAACGTGGTACCTTCAGGCGTTTGGAAATTGCTCCCAAGGATGAACCAGACTTGTGGAGGTCTACAATTGTTTTTCTGAGGTCTTGGCTGATTTATTTTGATTTTCCCATGATATCAAGCAAAGAGGCACTGAGTTTGAAGGTAGGCCTTGCAATAAATCCACAGGTACACCTCCAATTGACTCAAATGATATCAATAAGCCTATCAGAAGCTTCTAAAACCAGGACATAATTTTCTGGAATTTTCCAAGCTGTTTAAAGGCACAGTCAACTTAGTGTATGTAAACCTCAAACTCACTGGAATTGTTATACAGTGAATTATAAATGAAATTATCTGTCTGTAAACAATTTTTGGAAAAATTACTTGTGTCATGCACAAAGTAGATGTCCTAACCGACTTGCCAAAACTAAAGTTTGTTAACAATAAATTTGTGGAGTGGTTGAAAAACGAGTTTTAATGACTCTAACCTAAGTGTATGTAAACTTCCGACTTCAACTGTACTTAGCTAGCAAATGCAGCTATCTAGTTTAGCCTACTGAAACACCCTGCTCAAACAGAGGTATGCTATGTTAGCTAACTTCCAACACAACACTGGAACTCCTCCAAGGTAAGCTTTTTGTTTGACTAATTTATTGCCACTGGGGCCTGCCGGTGTAACTGCTTACTGACTGTACACTGTAACGTTACTGCATGATTGTAGCGAGTTTACAAACATGTTAGTTCTATTAGCTATGCTAAATACCCTACTGTAGCTAATATGGTGACAACGATGTAGTCTGTGTGTAGTGGTTTGGCTTGGGAAGGTTTTATCGTCTGGTCGCATACAGCTGATGTGTTGTGCATTGAGGTTCACAAGCGAAGGGAAGAGGTGAGCAGAGGAGAGTGCATGGATGCGAGAAGGAATACAATGTGGCTGTACCTTTCTTAAAAACTACAAAGGGTCACTCATTGGCCCCATTACTAAGGTCACCAACACATCTATTGGTCTCGGTGTGTTTCCAAGGGTATGGAAGTCGGCCATAATAACGGCCATCTTTAAATCAGGCGACCCTGCTGACGTGAGTAACTACAGGCCCATTAGTATACTACCTGTGGTGTCAAAGGTTGTTGAAAAGTGTGTAGCAGAACAACTGATTGCCCACCTCAACAACAGCCCCTTCACATTACACTCCATGCAGTTTGGCTTCAGAGCGAAACACTCCACAGAAACACTCCACAGAAAATGTGAAGTCCAAGATGGACAAAGGGGGTGCTGTTGGGGCTGTGTTTCTGGACCTAAGGAAGGCTTTTGATACTGTTAACCATGAGATTCTCATCACAAAATTGTCCAAGTTCAACTTTTCCCCTGATGCCTTTAGATGGATGAAATCATACCTTGAAGGCAGAACTCAGTGTGTCAGAGTGAGCAATGAGCTGTCGCCCACTCGTAGCTATGATGTGGGCGTGCCCCAAGGGTCAATACTGGGGCCCCTCCTGTTCAGCCTGTACATTAATGATCTGCCTTCTGTCTGTACTGGGTCTGAAGTTCAAATGTATGCAGATGATACAGTGATATATGTGCATGCAAAGAGCAAACAACAAGCTGCACAAGAACTCACTACTGTAATGGTCCAGGTTACAAAGTGGCTCAATGACTCGTGTTTGCATCTCAATGTGAAAAAAACTGTTTGCATGTTCTTCACAAAGAGGGCAACAGATGCTACTGAGCCAGATGTCTATGTGTCAGGGGAGAAGCTCCAGGTGGTATCCGATTTTAAGTACCTTGGCATCATACTTGATTCCAACCTCTCTTTTAAAAAGCATGTGAAAAAGGTAATTCAAATAACCAAATTCAACCTAGCTAATTTCCGATTTATACGAAATAGTTTGACTACAGAAGTAGCAAAACTGTACTTCAAATCTATGATACTCCCCCACTTAACATACTGCTTGACTAGTTGGGCCCAAGCTTGCTGTACAACATTAAGACCTATTCAGTCTGTCTACAAACAGGCTCTCAAAGTGCTTGATAGGAAGCCCAATAGCCATCATCATTGTCACATCCTTAGAAAGCATGAGCTCTTGAGTTGGGAAAATCTTGTGCAATACACCGACGCATGTCTTGTATTCAAGATCCTCAAAGGCCTGGCTCCCCCTCCACTCAATATTTTTGTTAAACAGAAAACCCAGACATATGGCAGCAGATCCACAAGGTCTGCCATGAGAGGTGACTGTATAGTTCCCCTAAGGAAAAGCACCTTTAGTAAATCTGCATTCTCTGTGAGAGCTTCCCATGTCTGGAATACACTGCCATCAGACACACATAACTGCACCACATATCACACTTTCACAAAATGCTTGAAGACATGGCTAAAGGTCAATCAGATTTGTGAACATGGTCCCTAGCTGTGTGTTGCCGCTCTCCATGTTTTCTGTTGTCTGTAGCTTGTGAGGTGTGGAAATACTTTGTTGCTTTTATGAATCTTGTCTTGCTGCTTTTTGTTTTATGTTGCTCTGTCTGTATGCTACGTCTTGCTTGTCCTATGTTGCTATGTCTTGCTTGTTCTATGTTGCTATTGTCTATATTGTAATTGTTTTTAATAACCTGCCCAGGGACTGCGGTTGAAAATTAGCCGGCTGGCTAAAACCGGCACTTTTACTGAAACGTTGATTAATGTGCACTGTCCCTGTAAAAATAAAAATAAACTCAAACTCAAACTCAATGCTACACCCGCAATAACATCTGCTAAACATGTGTATGTAACAAATAAAATGTGATTATATTTGATGAAAGTCAACTGTGTTAACACGTGATCAGGGGTATATTCATTCCGCTCATTCTGTTGAAAAACGGTTCTTAAACGGAAGCAAACAGACCAAAACAGGGATAAACATACCTGAATTTGACAAATAGAAACTCTCGTTTGCAACTGTTGGACTAATGATTACACCCTATATCAGCTAGATGCAGGCAAGAGTATGCAAGGTGGTATTGAATGTCACTGTCTGTCCAAGTGTCACTGTCTGTCATTTTAAATTTGTCTCTCGACCTGTGTGCACCTACGTTGTAAACTGTCATTCATAGGCTAGGTTTTAGCAGCCTCATGATGGGTATAGGGAAAATTTGAGTATCAATTAGCCTAAACCTATTGCTGTTACATTGAGCTGGGTGAATGGAATATGAATGACAGTCATTCAAAATGCTGTCATAGAAATAAGACCATGCTTATTAAAAAAACAATACTTCCTCCCTCATCTTAAACTGCACTGACCACCACTGATAGAGAGTGAGAGGGAACTCCTTCGTCAGCACAAATAGCAGGACAAACAGATCAGGTACCAGGCTATCCCCTTCACCCTCTGAGACTGTGTGTAGAGGGTTATCCAAAGGCTGGGGGCATCGTCAGGCAGGCAAGTGGGTCTATTCAACCCGCTGAAAAATTCAGTGGAGCAACTGCGTGTATAGCTGGGGAAGAACTGAAAACAGAGGCTGATAATAGCAGCTCCATAAATTAACACAGGACAAGGGCATGCTCCCTGAGAGGAGACAGTAGCCCCAGATATAGTCCTTCACCAAAGTTACACTTCGTTTGTCAAGCCTGTGTTTGCATGCCCTCCATCCCCTCTCTCTATCATTTGAATCTCTCTATTCCCTACCTCCTCACAGGAGCTTTCTCTCTATGTTAGGTATTTATGTTTGTTTTAAGGAATTAGATTATAATTAGTATTAGCACATTGCTGTATTCAGTCTGATATTTTCTACTTAAAATGTAGCTTGTTGTAGTGGAGTCTCATCATTATCTAGCATTTAGATGATGGCTAGATCAGTGCATGTGTTGCACTGTCTCTGGATCCCCCTCTCAGCCTGTTGACAGGAGAGGGAAATTAATGATTAACAAATAGTTCAAATAATTCTCAAATTACCCCTTAAACTATAGGGATAACACACGATGTCATCAGTATCTAAAATGAAGCACTGTGTAGCATTCACCAAAGCACCCCAGAGAGGAAGCCATCCCAAGCTTTTTACATACCTTTATTACATACTTTTATCCTGTCATATGGGCATATCTCATGCAGAGAGCAGTCCCTCCCCCACTGGCTAGAATGGTCCACTCTATTATTCATCCAGCCCTTCCTGCCTCCCAAGCAGCCTAGGCATTCTGCCTATGAAGCAGAGCACAGTAAGGGGAAGAAAGGACTGCAAAGATTCCATCTGGAGGTTTAATAATGGCTTGGACCCTAATTGAAATCTATTGGTGGTCTGTGGCTGTATGGGGAGGGATCATTTTAGGCTAGAGAAGATCCTATGATAGAGCTGGAACGGAGTTGTGAAAGTGTGTATGTAAATGCAGGTGATCGTGTTTAGAGTGTGTAAGAGAATGTCCACAATTCTCTCGCTCTCTCTCTCACCGTTCAAATTGATCAGAAATACAGTGTAGACATTGTTAATGTTGTAAATGACTATTGTAGCTGGAAATGGCGGATTTTTATGGAAAATCTACATAGGCGTACAGAGACACATTATCAGCAACCATAATTCCGGTGTTCCAATGACGTTATGTTAGCTAATCAAAGTTTAGCATTTTAAAAGGCTAACTGATCATTAGAAAACCCTTTTGCTATTATGTTAGCACAGCTGAAAACTGTTGTGCTGATTAAAGAAACAATACAACTGGCCTTCTTTAGACCAGATGAGTATCTGGAGCATCAGCATTTGGGGGTTCGATTACAGGCTAAAAATGGACAGAAACAAAGCACTTTCTTCTGAAACTCGTCAGTCTATTGTTGTTCTGAGAAATGAAAGCTATTCCATGCGAGAAATTGTCAAGAAACTGAAGATCTCGTACAATGCTGTGTAATACTCCCTTCACAGAACAGCTCAAACTGGCTCTAACCAGAATAGAAAGAGGAGTGGGAGGCCCCGGTGCACAACTGAGCAAGAGGACAAGTACATTAGATTGTCTAGTTTGAGAAACAGACGCCTCACAATTCCTCAACTGTTAGCTCCATTAAATAGCACCCACAAAACACCAGTCTCAACATCAACAGTGAAGAGGCAACTCCGGGATGCTGACTTTCTAGGCAGAGTTGCAGAGAAAAAGCCATATCTCAGACTGGCCAATAAAAAGAAAAGATTAAGATGGGCAAAACAACACAGACACTGGACGATAGGAAAAATTGTTATGGACAGACAAATCTAAGTTTGAGGTGTTCGGATAACAAAGAAGAGACGTAGAAAAAATGAAAATATGCTGGAGGAGTGCTTGACGCCATCTGTCAAGCATGGTGGAGGCAATGTGATGGTCTGGGTGTGCTTTGGTGGTGGTAAAGTGGTATATTTGTACAGGGTAAAAGGGATCTTGAAGAAGGATGGCTTTCACTCCATTTTGCAACGCCATGCCATACTCTCCCGTCAGCGTTTAATTGGAGTCAATTTCCTCCTACAACACGACAATGACCCAAAGCACAGCTCCAAACTATACAATAACTATTTAGGGAATAAACTGTAATCTGGTATTCTGTCTATAATGGAGTGGCCAGCACAGTCACCGGATCTCAACCCTATTGAGCTATTGTGGGAGCAGCTTGACCGTAAGAAGTCCCCATCAAACCAATCCAACCTGTGGGAGGTGCTTCAGGAAACATGGGGTGAAATCTCTTCAGATTACCTAAACAAATTGACAACTAGAACGCCAAAGTTCTGCAAGGCTGTAATTACTACAAAGGGAGGATTCTTTGACGAAAGCAAAGTTTGAAGGACACAATTATTATTTAAATTAAAAATCATTATTTATAACCTTGTCAACGTCTTGACTATATTTCCTATTTTTTTGCAACTCATTTCATGTATGTTTTCATGGAAAACAAGGACATTTCTAAGTGACCCCAAACTTTTGAACGTTCAAAATTATGGGGTCACTTAGAAATGTCCTGGTTTTTGAAAGAAAACCACTTTTTTTTGTCCATTAAAATAACATCAAATTGATCAGAAATACAGTGTAGATGGCTATTGTAGCTGGAAACGGCTGATTTTTAGGCGTGCAGAGGCCCATTATCAGCAACCAATGGCACGTTGTGTTAGCTAATCCAAGATTGTCATTTTAAAGGGCTAATTGATCATTAGAAAACCCTTTTGCAATTATATTAGCACAGCTGAAAACTGTTGTGCTGATTAAAGAAGCAATACAACTGGCCTTCTTTAGACTAGATGAGTATCTGGAGCATCAGCATTTGTGGGTTCGATGACATTATCAAAATGGCCAGAAACAAAGAACTTTCTTCTGAAACTCGTCAGTCTCATCTTGTTTGAGAAATGAAGGCTATTCCATGCGAGAAATTGCCAAGTACTGAAGGTTTCTTACATCGCTGTGTACTACTCCATTCACAGAACAACGCAAACTGACTCTAACCAGAATAGGAAGAGGAGTGGGAGGCCCCGACGCACAACTGAGCAAGAGGACAAGTACATTAGAGTGTCTAGTTTGAGAAACAGACACCTCACAAGTCCTCAATTGGCAGCTATGTCTACACTGTATTTCTGATTAATTTGATGTTATTTTAATGGACAAAAATTTGCTATTCTTTAAGAAACAAGGACATTTCTAAGTGACACCAAGCTTTTGAACGGTAGTGTATATACAGTGCATTCGGAAAGAATTCAGACCCCTTGGCTTTTTCCACCTTTTGTTACGTTACAGCCTTATTCTAAAATTTATTAAATATTTTTTCCCTCATCAAGCTACACACAATACCTCAATGACAAACCGAAAAAAGAAATACCATATTTACATAAGTATTCAGACCCTTTGCTGTGAGACTCAAAATTGAGCTCATGTGCATTCTGTTTCCATTGATCATCCTTGAGATTTTTACAACTTGATTGGAGTCACCTGTGGTAAATTCAATTGATTGGACATGATTTGGAAAAACATTGTCAAAACATTTGTCAAAACATTTCTGCAGCATTGAAGGTCCCCAAGAACACAGTGGCCTTAAGCGGAAGAAGTTTGAAACCACCAACTCTTCCTAGAGCTGGCCGTCCGGCTAAACTGAGCAATCGGGGGAGAAGGGCCTTGGTCAGGCAGGCGACCAAGAACCCAATGGTCACACTGATAGAGCTCCAGAGTTCCTCTGTGGAGATGGGAGAACCTTCCAGAAGGACAACCTTCTCTGCAGCACTGCACCAATCAGGCTTTTATGGTAGAGTGGCCAGATGGAAGCCACTCTTCATTAAAAGGCATATGAGTTGGAGTTTGCCAAAAGGCACCTCAAGGACTCTCAGACCATGAGAAATATGATTCTCTGGACTGATGAAACCAAGATTGAACTATTTGGCCTGAATCCCAAGCGTAACGTCTGGAGGAAACCTGGCACCATTCCTACGGTGAAGCATGGTGGTGGCAACATAAGTTTTACAAGGACAGGGACTGGGAGACTATGCAGGATCGAGGGAAAGATGAATGGAGCAAAGTACAGAGAGTTCCTTGATGAAAACCTGCTCCAGAACACTCATGTCCTCATGGAAGGTTCACCTTCCAACAGTACAACGACTCTGAGCACACAGCCAAGACAACGCAGGAGTGGCTTCAGGACAAGTCTCTGAATGTCATTAAGTGGCCCAGCCAGTGCCCGGACTTGAACCCGATCAAACATCTCTGGAGAGATCTGAAAATAGCTGTGTAGCGACGCTCCCCATCCAAACTGACAGAGCTTGAGAGGACCTGCAGAGAAGAATGGGAGAAACTCCCCCAAAAAACACGTGTGCCAATCAATGCCAAGCTTGTAGCGTCAAAGCCAAGAAGACTCAAGGCTGTAATAGCTGCCAAAGGTGCTTCAACAAAGTAATGAGTAAAGGGTCTGAAAACTTATGTAAATGTGATATTTCAGTTTTATTTTTTATACACAGAAACATTTTTGCTGTGTCATTATGGGGAATTGTGTGCAGATTGATGAGGGATTTAAAAAACACATATACATTTTATAATAAATTGTAGAAGAAGTCAAGGGGTCTGAATAGGGCCCCCAATTAGTAGGCCTTTCATCACGTGCTTTTGAGGCGCTTTCCTTGCTTAGCCTCACCAGTCAGTCGCTACTGCTGCTACTGTTACTGCTGCTGAGAGTAATCATGCTGTCACTAGTCATACCATCAGCCCATCCTCCTCAACCCAACATCTGCTGCGTGTCTTCATCTGACAGGCCCACTGCTGGAGTGTGAATTACCAGGGAAGAGAAGAGCTCCTCTAAATCCTCTAAATGAAATCAGCCAGGCATATGGGCAAACAGGTAAACAGATCTGCCATACAGAACCCATTTTCATTAAAGCTCATGTGTTAACATTTCACTAAACATGAAGCACCGTAATTGCTTGCCGGTACTTTAGTTTAAGTAGAGACAGTTTATATGATCATCAATCATCGTGTCCCTGCTCTATTCTATGGAGTGAAACCCTGGCTATCTGGACAGTGACATAGATTTGCAGAACAGTTGCTGCATCAGTATTTATCTTGCATGGGTTGGGATTGTTCAAAACCCAAGAGTTGGAGATACATTTAGAAACTAGGAGCAATTCAGTGTTTGGTTAGAAGAAGAAAAAACAACTCCTTATATCAGAAAGTATATTTAGCAAGAATCTAAGAAAACTCTCTGTACTTATAACCAGCAACCATACACCGAGTGTACCGAACATTAGGAACACCTTCCTAATATTGATTTGCACCCCCCTATTTTGTATTGCCCATTCACCCTCTGAATGACACACTTAAACAATCTATGTCTCAATTGTCTCAAGGCTTGAGCATTATTCTTTAACATGTCTCCTCCCCTTCATCTATACTGATTAAAGTGGATTTAACAAATAACATTAATAAGGGATCATAGCTTTCACCTGGATTCACCTGGTCAGTCTGTCATGGAAAGAGCAGGTTTTTTTCAGTGTTTTGTATACTCATTGTAGGTAAGATCCAGGTATGAGTTTATAGAATAGAGCAGCATAAACAAAGCTCATTAGCATGTATTTAGGGTGGGTCCAGCCCCGAAAGTGACTATTTACACTCTATGCGAAAGGTTTCATTCTCTTCTCAGGAATTCGCCTTCTCTGTGTTGCTCTCCAACCCATTCTGTCACACCTCTGTGAAGCAGAGGTTCTGTTGTGATAACATCCTGTAGCTCTTTCACTTTGTTCCTGACCTGCACTGGTGAGATACACTGTCTCTTTTTCTCTCACCACCCCAGGGACTCTTGAGGCATGGCCTTTCAGGCTATGACTTCTCTTTCTATCTCCCTCTCTGATCATGCCTAGAATAATGTATTGTCATGCTAGTATTGTAACTTAAGCTTATTGCATTGTATAATGTTATCATTCATTTTAGAACAGAACATTCTCAGACCTTTCTTGACCTTACTATTATTTTAACTCAACTATAGTCTCTTGCATACTACTAAATTATCTTTATGGGGTCAGATATTCAGTTAAATAGACTTCATCATATTAATTACATAGTCTTATTATGGGTTCCATGTGAGGTACTGTATATAATAATACATATATGATAAATATTACCTCACTTTAGTACATGGTGACCCCAACGTGATATATTATACAGATCATTTGGGCTAAACTGGTATTTATTCCATTAGATTTCCTGATATATAACGAACACATGCGTGATGGGGAATATGCAAGCAACGGATCTGTTTGAGAAATGGCAATCAACTCGTATTAGTGATTTGACCAAAAAAGGCAAGAAAAGTCTCACATTTGATTCGAATAGGGATTACATTTTTCAGTACTGGCAATATATTGGCATGTAAAAGAAAACATCTAAGAGGATCTTAATTCTAGACCTTGCTGTATCTTTACTTGGCAAAAATGAATTGCGACACAGCAAACTAGGGGTGAACATGCTTGATACCACTGTGATACCACTATGGGGCGGCAAGAAGCGATTATAGTGTTAACCTCACTAGGGTAGGGGACACTATTTTCACCTCCGGATGAAAAGCGTGCCAAAAGTAAACTGCCTGTTACTCAGGCCCAGAAGCTAGGATATGCATATAATTGGTAGATTTGGATAGAAAACACTCTGAAATAATGTCTGTAAATATAAAATAACTGATATGGCAGGCAAAAACCTGTGAAAAATCCATCCAGGAAGTGGGATTTTTTTATGTTTGAAGTTTTCCATTGACTGCCTATACAGTATCCAATGATTTAGGACTCAGATTGCACTTCCTATGGCTTCCACTAGATGCCAAGTCTTTATAAATTGTTTCAGGCTTGTACTCTGAAAAATTAGAGAGTTAGACTACCATCTTTTATATTGACAAAGCTATTGTCTGGTTGAAATATTATTGATTATTATGACTAAAAACAACCTGAGGATTGATTATAAACACGAACTTTACTGATACTTTTGGGATTTTTCGTCTGCCTGCTGTGACCGCCTTGGAGCCATTGGATTGCTGAACAAAACGCGTCAACAAAAGGTTTTTGTATGTAAAGAGGGACTTTATCGAACAAAACAAACATTTATTGGGTAACTGGGAGTCTTGTGAGTGCAACCATATGAAGATCATCAAAGGTAAGTGATTAATTTTATCGATATTTCTGACTTTTGTTTACTCTACTTGGCTGGTAACTGTTTGTAATGTTTTGTGTGCTGGGCGCTGTCTTCAGATAATCGCATGGTATGCTTTCGCCGTGAAGCCTTTAAAAAATCTGACACAATGGTTGGATTAACAAGAAATTAATCTTTAAGCCGATGTATAACACTTGTATGTTTTTTGAATTTTTATTATGAGTATTTCTGTTTTTGAATTTGGTGCTCTGCAATTAGCCAGGTGGGACTCTCACACACCCTAGAGAGGTTAATAGAGAAGCTCAAGCATGCAAAAAATAGCAGGTTATTTCTACATGATGCACAGCGAGATTTGTTAGATAAGCTCCAAAACGACATTTCTGACTCAGATTGACATAGCGGGTTTGTCGCACAGTCAGTCGCACCTATGGGTGTGGTGTGCCCATCCACACCACTCTCTAGTGTGTGAGCAGACCAAGCTACTGAAACAGCCCCTATTGCTGGTACAAAGAGCCCACAAAGCATTATTGTGATTTCTGTAAAAGGGAAGGAAAGGGGATATCAAGTCAGTTGTGCAACTGAATGCATTCAACCTAAAAGAATAGCATACGGTCAGGCACTGTTGGAATCTTGGCAGAGGAAATCCTCATTCACATTTCAGGCAGCCTGCCGGCCCACAGAGTAGGACTTCCTATCCAGTTAGGTTCGCTAACTTTAGTCACAGAAGCAGTCATACAGAGATGTTGAGATTTAGGGAGGGGCTGACCATCTCGATTCTACTTGGAGCATAAAGTAGATTGGGAACTTTCTCCTAAAATTTAGGCTATAGATTATTTGAAGATGTGTTAACTAATTCTTCCTTTACAACTCAATGGTTTCCACAATAGCAGTCAAAACTTTGGACACATTCAAGGATTTGTCTTTATTTTTACTATTTTCTACATTGTAGAATAATAGTGAAGATATAAAAACTATGAAATAACACATACGGAATCATGTAGTAACCAAAAAAGTGTTAAACAAATCAAAACATATTTAATATTTGAGATTCTTCAAAGTAGCCACCCTTTGCCTTGATGACAGCTTTGCACACTCTTGGCATTCTCTCAACCAGCTTCATGAGGTAGACACCTGGAATGCATTTCAATTAACAGGTGTGCCTTGTTAAAAGTTCATTTATGGAATTTCTTTCCTTCTTAATCCGATGAGCCAATCAGTTGTGTTATGACAAGGTAGGGGTGGTATACAGAAGGTAGCCCTATTTGGTAAAATACCAAGACTATATCATGGCAAGAACAGCTCAAATAAGCAAAAAGAAACGACAGTCCATCATTACTTTAAGACATGAAGATCAGTCAATGCGGAACGTTTCAAGAACTTTTAAAGTTTCATCAAGTGCAGTCGCAAAAACCATCAAGCGCTATGATGAAACTGGCTCTCATGAGGACCGCCACCAGAAAGGAAGACCCAGAGTAACCTCTGCTGCAGAGGATAAGTTCATTAGAGAAACTGCAGTCCAAATGAATGCTTCACAGCGATCACAGATACATCTCAACATCAACAGTTCAGAGGATACTGCGTGAATCATGCCTTCATCATCAAATTGCTGCAAAGAAACCACTACTAAAGTACACCAATAATAAGAAGAGACTTGCTTGGGTCAAGAAACAAGAGCAATGGACATTAGACCAGTGGAAATCTGTGCTTTGGTCTGATGAGGCCAAATTTGAGATTTTTGGATCCAACCGGTGTCTTTGTGAGATGCAGAGTAGGTGAACGGATGATCTCTGCATGTGTGGTTTCCACCATGAAGCATTGAGGAGGAGGTGTGATGGTGTGGGTGCACTTTGTTGGTGACACTATCAATGATTTATTTAGAATTCAAGGCACACTTCACCAACATGGCTACCACAGCATTCTGCAGCGATATGCCATCCCATCTGGTTTGCACTTAGTGGGACTATCATTTGTTTTTCAACAGGACAATGACCCAACCTCCAGGCTGTGTAAGGGCTAATTGTCCAAGAAGGAGAGTGATGACCTGGTCTCCACAATCACCCGACCTCAACCCAATTGAGATGGTTTGGGATGAGTTGGGCCGCAGAGTGAAGGAAAAGCAGCCAACAAGTTCTCAGCATATGTAGGAACTGCTTCAAGACAGTTGGAAAATCATTCCAGGTGAAGCTGGTTGAGAGAATGCCTAGAGTGTGAAAAGCTGTCATCAAGGCAAAGAAAGGGTGGCTACTTTGAAGAATCTAAAATATAAAACATATCTTGATTTCTTATTTTTTATTTAACTAGGCAAGTCAGTTAAGAACCAATTCTTATTTACAATGATGGCCTACCCCGGATGATGCTGGGCCAATTGTGCGCCGCCCTATGGGACTCCAAATCACGGCCGGTTGTGAAACAGCCGGGAATGGAACCAGGGTCTGTAGAGACGCCTCTAGCACTGAGAAGCAGTGCCTTAGACCGCTATCTTTATTATTATTCTACAATGTAGAAAATAGTAAAAATAAAGAAAAATCCAAACTTTTGACTGGTACTGTATAGCCATTTGTGACATCTACATACAGAAGGTATTTTTGTGAATGTCCCTGCAAACAATAATTAGTCGTTAGGCCGACCCCGGGATGTCACGAAATAGTCACATGAAGTCGTCAGGACGTTGTGTCATGGTCCACTTGAGGTTTTGTCTAGTTTCCGGTTGGTCTCTGTTTTTAGCATGTTATTGGGACCAAACCTCCAGGGGGCCATGACACAACATCCCAAGAATGTGCTAAAAACGTCCTCGGGGACATCCACGGGACCAACCAGGAACATAGACAAAACCTCCAGTGGACCATGACACAATGTCCTAAAAATGTTCAGGTGACCTTCAGAGGACCATGACACAATGCCCCAAGAATCTCCTAAAAACATCTCAGGGTCAAACTGGGAAATATAAAAAGTTCCCCCAGAGAATGTTCCCTTGGGACCATCATGCAACATCTTAAGGACTAGGAAAATGAAAGCCCTGGGAACTTACAGGGAACTATTGAAAGGTTCCCCAGAGAATGTTCCCTTAGGACCATGACACAATGCCCCAAGAATCTCCTAAAAACATCTCAGGGTCAAACTGGGAAATATAAAAAGTTCCCCCAGAGAATGTTCCCTTGGGACCATCATGCAACATCTTAAGGACTAGGAAAATGAAAGCCCTGGGAACTTACAGTGAACTATTGAAAGGTTCCCCAGAGAATGTTCCCTTAGGACCATCACACAATGTCCTAAGGACTAGTCAAATGAAAGTCCTGAGAACATCCTAAAAAGGTCCTAACATTGTCAGAGAGATTAAAGTAGATGTCACGTGTCAAAATTTTGATTGATGACCCTATGTGAACCTATGTGAACGCTATGTGAACCCTATGTAGTGATGACGTGTGCATGTCTTCTGGTCAGGCAAGCCTGGTTAGGTGGGGGCTATGGGGTGAGTAAGGGTCCATTTGACAGGCCGTTAATGATTGATGACCCAAGCCTGATAGGCAAGCCTGGTTAGGTGGGGGCTATGGGGTGAGTAAGGGTCCATTTGACAGGCCGTTAATGATTGATGACCCAAGCCTGATTTATGACCCTATGTAATGATTTATGACCCTATGTCATGTAGAAGGGTGCATGCCCAGGGGTGTTGTTGGGGTTGAGTAAGTGACCATGTGTCAGGTCAACCTGTTACTGTTTCTCACGGTTTGGGTTGGTTAAGGCCCCTTATAAAGCGCCTGAACAATACCTGTTTAAGACTGTACATGATAACCCCCCTGAATATTAAACAAAAATGACACCTATGCCAATTTTAGGGATGTTATGCTCGGCTTGTCATGAACCCAGTGACCAAAGCCTTGAAGAAGTTCTGTGTGAAGCTCCAGAATGTTTTAAAGGATTTTTGGGTACGAGTGAGGGCCACATGTCTTACATATTCCACCCGGAGGATTCTACGGTAAAGATATTCACAGACCGTGGACCCAAACCCCTTTATCCTGCAAAACCTGGGAGTTTTCCCCCGGCTCTGGGGATGAGAGAATGGCTAAACATCAGGCTGGCTCTTTGTAAAATTGAACAGGTCCTAAGTGTTACAAATGTGCCAGGATATGCGTTGGAAGAACAGGTCTGCGGCCGCAGTGATCTCAAGGCTCTAAGAATTGCTTCAATGGACTATAGCCCTGACAACAAAGTGACAATTTTAGCCTGTGACCTTTATGATAAGTATAATGCTACAAAGTCTGTCAATTCTCCTGTAGCTTCCAGAGCACGCAAACATGTAAACTTTTTTATTCCTGTGTTTAGTTTTAAATGGGTGGATTATCCAATTTTCATAACACTTATGAATAAGCTGGACATTCTCTTCCAAAATGGGGAACAGTTAAAGCGCTGGGCGAGGCTTTCCTTGAGACAGAGTCAAGACCAAAAGGCCCGACGGAGGATCTACCCCTGGAGTGAAAACTTACCAAGTGTTGATGGACCTAGCAAGAGAGCCTTGCCTTTTGAGGGTGAACTCGACACGGACAATGGCGGTTGGTTGCATAAGCTCCCAGGATCTGTAAGAAAGGCATCGTAAAATACCTTAAGAATGTAAGGATATAAAATGTATGTACTAAATATTTTGAATGAAATAAATGGTTTTAAAATAAGAATCTCACCACGTTATGAACTCTCGCGTTTGTTCACTCTTAGCGCAGTCTGTCCCTGAGAAAAAACTTGCGGAAAAAGCCATGTGCGCGCGTATGTGCGTGAGGGAGTTTTCTGTAGTGGCTGTGTGTGTGTGTGTGTGTGTGTGTGTGTGTGTGTGTTTCAAAAACAGAAAAAGGGGGGGGCGGGTTGTTTGTTAAAAAAATACCCTTGCATGCCTGGTGGGTCGTTTGAAACCAAGGTTTACACTAGCCTGCAAAACAGATGCCTACCCCCCAACAATAATATTGTGTCTTACGACTCCTAATCTTAAAGGCCTTTCATAAAACTATTTTTTTAGGTGGGCTAAAAAGTCATTCATCCCAGCGATGTCGAGACCAACCCACCCCCATGCATCTAGGTGCTAGCACCCCGGAGATTTTAGAAGCTCCAAAAGGATCCTAATGTTTAGACACACCCAATACCATGTGTTTGAAATGTGTCAAATATACCATGGGCGGGGGTATAGCCCGAAAAAAACGACAAACCCCAAATGCTATGTAAAAAATCATTCAGGGGTTTTTCTCTAGGTCGTAGGGTACAAAAGCGCTAGAAACCATGGGCAATGTTAGCAGCGTTTTAGTTCCGATGCAAACAGCACCTCCAGAAACTCCAAGAATCGTTATCGGACTGAAGCGTTAAAAAAGATAATCGGGGAAAACAGTCTAATGGATCTATCGCAAGGTGAGTTCTTGAAATAAATCTTTATTAGATTTGGTTGTTGTGGGGAATTGTTTGAAAAGCGTGGGATGTTATAGAAATATTAAACAATCATTAGGATCAGTATGCTTACCGTATAACAAGGCAATATTAGCTAAAGTGATTATAGCTTTAATATTGTCGAATGTTTTATAGATTCTGAAGCATTCACGCAGATACTCCGAGGTATAACTGAGCTCGAACCATCCAATGGGGCTCCGAAACAAAGTGCAGACAAACAAACGCCGGCCCTGAATTGTCAACGTAAGTAAGCTCCAAGAATTCCATACATAAAAATATTTATACCTTAAAAACAAAAAGTGTGGGCATCTTATATTAAAAGTTATTTTATATGTTTACAGAGGACCTAAAGCCTAGAAGGTTAAACGAGGCCCTATGGAGCCTGAACGGTTTCTGCGAAGCATATGACTACGAGACAATTCTGCCCTACTCCCAGGATGTATTTACACAAAAGCAGCGAACAGAGACTTTAAACGGCAGGTCAACTCCCCTTGGCCAGGACAACGTTGTCCCCCATATTTCTAAACACCAAAGGATAATTAGTGCTCAGATCCACAGTTCCGCTTCACCCGAACAATTCTACTTGGCCGATATTCACGAGACGTCGTTCCAAGGACTAGGTATGAATCAATTATATATTATTATTTATATATATTATTATTTTAATATTTATATATTTTTTTTATGCCGGAATATGTTAAAACAAGGCCTAATGCTGTTTTTTTTTTTTTTTTTTTTTTTTTTCAAATTTCAATATTATTTTTTTTTTTTTTTTTTTTTCAAATTTGACTATGTCTGAGAAAGCCACAGCATCCTGTATACCGAGACCCACCGCAGTTTGTAGCTCTCAAGCTTTTTGTAACGCGGCTTGATCAGTACATCCTGGGCTGAGTAAGTGGGCCAAACCTATGGCAAAACATAGCTTATTACCTGGATTGTGAACGTTTATGAGATAGGCCCTTTTATTGCTTATGATTTCGGACTGCATTAAACTCTCGAGCTTTCGTCTCTGACCCCCGCCCCCTTGTGGTTGTCGTACTAATTGTACTACAAGTTCGAGGGTCCTATCTGCTAGCACGTTTAAATTTGACTGAACAAGGCGTTCTAGCAGTTTAACAAATTGTTCAAGCTCTGCTTCACCATTCTGTAAAATAAGCGATACCTTGCTCTGTAGACTGTCTCCACAAATTTCCAACTGTAAGAGATCCCTAGGTTCGCTATAATCTCTAATCCTCGCTAACAGTTCATTCAAAGTGTCCATAAGCATTACGTAAAACACAGCATATTCCCGAATCTGACCCCCCCATGCGAAATTGAAAAACTGGCGAACCTCAATATTGTTGAATTTATTTCGACGCAAAACATGTACACTTCGATCAAGACCTCCCCCCTCCAGATTTGCTAGGCAATTGTCCAACTGTTCAAAAACATCGTATTGGGTTTCAGACTCTTCGGACATTGGTGTTAAAGGCTGATTTATAGGTGTCTGGGGTGCTGAATTAAACCTAGCGCTCTCGTTCTGCACACTGATCTCAAGACCGCCCCCCTCCAGATTTGCTAGACATTTGTCCAACTGTTCAAAAACATCATATTGACTTTCAGACTCTTCGGACAATGTTGTTAAAGGCTGTCTTAGAGGTGTCTGTGGGGCCGAATTAAACCTAGGGCTCGCGTTAAGCTGGGTAATTAGAGATATGATGGTTTCGGGAATCTGTGTTAACATGTTTTCCTCGGAAGGCCCTGACTCATTCATACGTGTAATAATGTCTATGAGTTCGGAGGGAATCTGGGATAATAGATTTTCATCTATTGTCATTATGTCAATTACCCCCGAATCATTCATATGGTTAACTATATCTTGGAGCTCTGTAGGGATCCTGGCTAAGAGGGTTTCAATTGTCTCACTTTGGTCTATAGGGGGCGCCATCTGTCTAATTAAGGATGTGTGTGTGTGTGTGTTTACATGTGTGTTTTTTAACGGCGGTATTTGCTTGTTTTAGCCCTAATGTTTTTTAACATACGGGGTAGCTCGCTACGCCAGAATGACACATCCTGATTGTATTGATGCTCGAGTAGAATACACATGCGCCTCTGGAGTAGAGCCTTTCGTGATTTTAAACCCAGGGTAAACGCTTTGAAAAAACGTTCTTGGTCTATTTCAGAATCTGCTGTTTCCCCCACAGAATTGGCCGATTCAAGAAGGTTGGCAGCTTCACAGAACATCAAATCGTCTACCTCAGAAATGTCATTTAAATCTTTGACATCATCAGGTTTCGCTGTTTTCTTGACTGGTGTCTTTGGAGCCTCCTCGGGGATGCTTGTCTGGGCATCCTCCGATGTTTGTGCGTTGTGTTTATAAGCCGGTGAGGAGTCTGAAATAAAAATAATACATACAAAAATAGGTTATTAACCCTAAAATATGTTAAAAATGCCAAATACATTTCAGATATAAGCCTATATATTAACAATACATTAATTAAATACCTCGGCTTTTTTGACGAGGGCTGTTCTGAAGAAGCTCTGAAACCAGGGGCTGATGTCTTTGTTCAACCTGTATTACAGCATCTGCAGGTTCGGTCGATGGTGAGCCTGAAAAAAACAAAAAAAACAAAAAAAACAACAAAAAAAAAAAACAGCATTAGGCCTTGTTTTAACATATTCCGGCATAAAAAAAATATATAAATATTAAAATAATAATATATATAAATAATAATATATAATTGATTCATACCTAGTCCTTGGAACGACGTCTCGTGAATATCGGCCAAGTAGAATTGTTCGGGTGAAGCGGAACTGTGGATCTGAGCACTAATTATCCTTTGGTGTTTAGAAATATGGGGGACAACGTTGTCCTGGCCAAGGGGAGTTGACCTGCCGTTTAAAGTCTCTGTTCGCTGCTTTTGTGTAAATACATCCTGGGAGTAGGGCAGAATTGTCTCGTAGTCATATGCTTCGCAGAAACCGTTCAGGCTCCATAGGGCCTCGTTTAACCTTCTAGGCTTTAGGTCCTCTGTAAACATATAAAATAACTTTTAATATAAGATGCCCACACTTTTTGTTTTTAAGGTATAAATATTTTTATGTATGGAATTCTTGGAGCTTACTTACGTTGACAATTCAGGGCCGGCGTTTGTTTGTCTGCACTTTGTTTCGGAGCCCCATTGGATGGTTCGAGCTCAGTTATACCTCGGAGTATCTGCGTGAATGCTTCAGAATCTATAAAACATTCGACAATATTAAAGCTATAATCACTTTAGCTAATATTGCCTTGTTATACGGTAAGCATACTGATCCTAATGATTGTTTAATATTTCTATAACATCCCACGCTTTTCAAACAATTCCCCACAACAACCAAATCTAATAAAGATTTATTTCAAGAACTCACCTTGCGATAGATCCATTAGACTGTTTTCCCCGATTATCTTTTTTAACGCTTCAGTCCGATAACGATTCTTGGAGTTTCTGGAGGTGCTGTTTGCATCGGAACTAAAACGCTGCTAACATTGCCCATGGTTTCTAGCGCTTTTGTACCCTACGACCTAGAGAAAAACCCCTGAATGATTTTTTACATAGCATTTGGGGTTTGTCGTTTTTTTCGGGCTATACCCCCGCCCATGGTATATTTGACACATTTCAAACACATGGTATTGGGTGTGTCTAAACATTAGGATCCTTTTGGAGCTTCTAAAATCTCCGGGGTGCTAGCACCTAGATGCATGGGGGTGGGTTGGTCTCGACATCGCTGGGATGAATGACTTTTTAGCCCACCTAAAAAAATAGTTTTATGAAAGGCCTTTAAGATTAGGAGTCGTAAGACACAATATTATTGTTGGGGGGTAGGCATCTGTTTTGCAGGCTAGTGTAAACCTTGGTTTCAAGCGACCCACCAGGCATGCAAGGGTATTTTTTTAACAAACAACCCGCCCCCCCCTTTTTCTGTTTTTGAAACACACACACACACACACACACACACACACACACACACACACAGCCACTACAGAAAACTCCCTCACGCACATACGCGCGCACATGGCTTTTTCCGCAAGTTTTTTCTCAGGGACAGACTGCGCTAAGAGTGAACAAACGCGAGAGTTCATAACGTGGTGAGATTCTGATTTTAAAACCATTTATTTCATTCAAAATATTTAGTACATACATTTTATATCCTTACATTCTTAAGGTATTTTACGATGCCTTTCTTACAGATCCTGGGAGCTTATGCAACCAACCGCCATTGTCCGTGTCGAGTTCACCCTCAAAAGGCAAGGCTCTCTTGCTAGGTCCATCAACACTTGGTAAGTTTTCACTCCAGGGGTAGATCCTCCGTCGGGCCTTTTGGTCTTGACTCTGTCTCAAGGAAAGCCTCGCCCAGCGCTTTAACTGTTCCCCATTTTGGAAGAGAATGTCCAGCTTATTCATAAGTGTTATGAAAATTGGATAATCCACCCATTTAAAACTAAACACAGGAATAAAAAAGTTTACATGTTTGCGTGCTCTGGAAGCTACAGGAGAATTGACAGACTTTGTAGCATTATACTTATCATAAAGGTCACAGGCTAAAATTGTCACTTTGTTGTCAGGGCTATAGTCCATTGAAGCAATTCTTAGAGCCTTGAGATCACTGCGGCCGCAGACCTGTTCTTCCAACGCATATCCTGGCACATTTGTAACACTTAGGACCTGTTCAATTTTACAAAGAGCCAGCCTGATGTTTAGCCATTCTCTCATCCCCAGAGCCGGGGGAAAACTCCCAGGTTTTGCAGGATAAAGGGGTTTGGGTCCACGGTCTGTGAATATCTTTACCGTAGAATCCTCCGGGTGGAATATGTAAGACATGTGGCCCTCACTCGTACCCAAAAATCCTTTAAAACATTCTGGAGCTTCACACAGAACTTCTTCAAGGCTTTGGTCACTGGGTTCATGACAAGCCGAGCATAACATCCCTAAAATTGGCATAGGTGTCATTTTTGTTTAATATTCAGGGGGGTTATCATGTACAGTCTTAAACAGGTATTGTTCAGGCGCTTTATAAGGGGCCTTAACCAACCCAAACCGTGAGAAACAGTAACAGGTTGACCTGACACATGGTCACTTACTCAACCCCAACAACACCCCTGGGCATGCACCCTTCTACATGACATAGGGTCATAAATCATTACATAGGGTCATAAATCAGGCTTGGGTCATCAATCATTAACGGCCTGTCAAATGGACCCTTACTCACCCCATAGCCCCCACCTAACCAGGCTTGCCTATCAGGCTTGGGTCATCAATCATTAACGGCCTGTCAAATGGACCCTTACTCACCCCATAGCCCCCACCTAACCAGGCTTGCCTGACCAGAAGACATGCACACGTCATCACTACATAGGGTTCACATAGCGTTCACATAGGTTCACATAGGGTCATCAATCAAAATTTTGACACGTGACATCTACTTTAATCTCTCTATTGTCCTCAGTGACGTCCTGGGAACTGACAGGGAACTAGACAAAGGTCCCCCAGAGAACTTTCATTCGGGATCATCACGCAACGCTCCTAAAACATTCTCAAAAAGTGTGATAACGTTGCGCCAAAATCATCAACGTACCTAATGGAAACGTTGCCGAATGTTCTCAGGACGTCACCTGTTTGCTGGGGTACTTTTTTATCTAGAAAGATTGCTAGACATAATGTAGTGGCTCCTGTTAAGACACAAATAATATTTTGTTTTCCTATGCGTAGTACATGTGGCTAAGTCCATCTGAATGTATAGATGTGTGTGTGCTATGAACCGTCATTGCCTTGTTTCTCACAAAATGGCCTTAGAACCTTCACCATTGATATGGTAATGTTGGGTGCTGTAAATTGAGATGCTACACTTCATTTCCAAATTGCTTGTGAAACCACTCTTACCCTATAATTGTATTTATATTTTGAGTTGCTTGAAAGTTGTTTTGATTTAACTTCAAGAATTGTTCTTGATTTCCCAGGCTCCAGTCCCCGCAGGACTGTTCTTAACTGATTTTCTTGCCTAGTTAAATAAAGGTTAAAATTTTTTTATTTTTTATATTTCAATGTTTTGGTTCTTGTTCATTTTCAAATTATCAAGGCGAATCCATTTTCTCTCAAAGGGATATTAATATTAATTTTAAATAGTGTATGTTGTGATCTCTGATAATTTTGATAAAACCACATCTGAAGTTGCTATTGACCAATCCAATCAGATAAAAATACCATTGTATGTTTATTGAAATATTGAATTCATCTGTGATGTCTTGGACAGTCTCTTTGTTTTGCTCTTACAAAGAAGAATGTAGCATTCCTTTCTAGCTTGCTTGCAGGAAGACATTTGCAGGAAGTATATTTGCATGTCTAAAGCAGAAGACAATGCTACCCGCCAAAAGGACCCTCCTGAATTGTTGCTGCTAGGGCCATGGACTACTGGTCTGAAGATTGTCTACAGTGACTACAGTGCTTGTCGTCCAGTTGTGAACACTTCTGTCTGATTCAGAATCAGTTGTGTTCAAGCGAGGATTAAGTAGGGCGGCCCAGCTACTTGAAGTGACTGTTTACACTTTTATTGTCTTCTCAGGAATTTAGCCTTCTCCATGTTGCTCTCCAAACCCCATTCTGTGATGCAGATATTATTTTGTGATAACGTCCTGCAGGTCTGATATTTGATTGGAGCTTAACTTTACATTAATACTATTGAACAAAAACTCAGATTTTGAATTTTAAAAACTCAGATGTTATAAAGGGGTCTCAGATTCATTGTCTCTTTGTTCCTGACCTGTGCTGGAGAGATACACCCTTTTTCTCTTTTAGGTTATGACTTCTATCTCTCTCCCTCTCGGATCATGCCTAGAATACTAATGCTAGTATTGTCTTGAGCTTTATGTCATGAATAATGTTATCATTCATTTTAGAATATTAAATATCTGCCTTTGATATAGACCATTCTCAGACCTTTCTTGAACTTACTATTACTTTACTCAACTATACTCTCTTGCATATTGCTAAATGATCTTTATGGAGTCAGATATTCATTTTAATAGACTTTGTCATATTAATTGCATTGTATTATTACAGGTCTCTGGTGAGGTATATATATATACAATACATATATTATCCATTTTACCCCACTACATGCTGAGTCAGTGCTGTACCTGTATGGAGACATCGCTGTAGGAGCCTCCTATCACCCCAGAGATGGCCAGAGGGACGTCGTCATGGATGGCGTAGGAGCCATCAGGGCAGGTGTACTCACTGTCGTCCACCTTGGTGAGGGAGGCACGGACAAACTCCAGGCTCTGTTCCAGGGCGTAAGTGTCCTTAGAGCAGGTGTCCAGGATGTGGGCTCCCAGCCGTATCCCCGGCAGCAGGTGCTCGTCCTTGTTAATCTCGTCCAGGGCTAACAACATGGCCTCCAGTCTCTGAATCCCTCTCTGAGCGTTGATCTTCCCACAGTCCTCAGGCCCCTCGCCCTTCTGGTGTACAGGGAACAGACCCCCTATGATCAGGTCTCCATCCACTGTGATCTCTCTCTTGGTGTCCGTGTTGAAACCTGACATGGAGAGACCCAGTGGGGCCTGGGCCAGGAGGTGCACACACACACACAGTAGGCAGAGGGGGGAGAGGTGGAGCGGTTGGGGCAGGGGGTGCAGCCCCAACCAAGGGGACCTCCCCGATGACATGTCCCTGGGCCCTGTGTGAGTCAGATCACTGCTGTCTGGTGCTTCTCTTCTTCTGATTTCCTCTGTCTCTGGAATTGGGGAGGGTACAGTACGCTAGCAAGGCACAGAGAAGCGGGGCACGAGATCTCAAAGAGCTAGCTTGTTTTTGTCCTGTCTGAGGCCATCTACTGCATCAATGGCATTGTCTTCAAAGTTCTGGAGATTACAGCCTGCGGATCAAAAAGAGGAGTCAGTCAATGCTTCAACACAATGAGAACTTTGTCTTACACACACTTTCTCATTTCCAACAAATATCATCTTTACGAGACAGTAAAATTTGTTTTGTATTATTCCATTGAAATTTGTGTTCATAATAACTGATGTGGAAACAGGCATATTCATTGGATAATGACACATTGAAATAAAAGTGATGAGAGCATTTCTAATAGTTACACATACTGTGTACAGTACAGCACTACATAGACTAGTGAAGGGGTACTCAAATTGGAGAAGGTCTGGTCACACAAATGTCCTAGGTGGCAAAGGTCCAGATGGATATTGTCTTTTATCGCCTTAGTAACAAACCTGTACCTCGCAACGCATGTAACCCCGAACTGTTCACGTCGTCTTGTTGGGGGAAAGAACATTTCGCAGTTTTAAAACCAAGTTCTTGCAATTCTACACATTTTTTCATGGGGCGAGAGAAAATGTTGCAGTTTTAGAGCCGATTTCCTGCAATTCTACACATTTTGTCATGGGGCGAGAGAAAATGTTGCAGTTTTAGAGCCGATTTCCTGCAATTCTACACATTTTGTCATGGGGCGAGAGAAAATGTTGCAGTTTTAGAGCCGATTTCCTGCAATTCTACACATTTTGTCATGGGGTGAGAGAAAATGTTGTAGTTTTAGAGCCGATTTCCTGCAATTCTACACATTTTGTCATGGGGCGAGAGAAAATGTTGCAGTTTTAGAGCCGATTTCCTGCAATTCTACACATTTTGCCATCTTATGTATGTTTATATAATAGCTGAGTGACAAAATCAATGCCTCCTTGGAGTCGAAGCCCCTGGGCACATAATCTGGCCAATGATAACTACAAGATTTAAGATAGCTGGTTAGCCTAACTTACCTGACTAACATGGGCTAGTTGACCAACTGGACATTTCTGACAGGTTATACCATTTTTTTTAAATTACTTTGGTGATATTTTCACAAGTGTGTGGTCAAATTTCACAACTTTCATTACAAAAGCACATTTAAGCACATTTTCAATACAAAAATCACACAGTAACTTTTGCACAAAACCTAATCAGTGTTTCATCTAGGAATACCTTTCATATAAAGTAATTGCCTTTCACAATGCAATATGCTCGCAATAATTTTTATATGATTCTCTTCTCATTTGTTTAAATATATTTGACCATCACGTAATGGCTAATCACTTAACCGCTTGGTACACCTATAGATTTTAAACTGGTTTGTCTACTATATATGGATTTTGAGAACTACAGAAATAAAATGTGTGTTTGTAAAGTATAAACATTGAATGTATGATACATGATAACCATACATGACTGTGGTAACCACAATTGGTCACCATATAAAAGGGGGTGTGTGAACACTTGCAATTTCTTTCAACATGGAGCAGAATAGACAGCAAGGGAGAAGAAGAAATCAAAGCGCTCGTGGACAAGGGACCCGTCAGAGAGGTGGACATGGGCCCCGTCAAAGAGGTCAAAGAAGTGAGCATGGGCCCCGTCAAAGAGGTCAAAGAAGTGGGCATGGGCCCCGTCAAAGAGGTCAAAGAAGTGGGCATGGGCCCCGTCAAAGAGGTCAAAGAAGTGGGCATGGGCCCCGTCAAAGAGGTCAAAGAAGTGGGAAAGGGCCCCGTCAAAGAGGTCAAAGAAGTGGGCATGGGCCCCGTCAAAGAGGTCAAAGAAGTGGGCATGGGCCCTGTCAAAGAGGTGGACATCAAAGAGAGGGAGGCAGACGGCAGGGAACGGTTGTGTCTAATGAAGTCCGAGCCATCGTTGTTGACCATGTGGTAAACAGAGGCCTTACCATGGCAGAGGTTGACAGATTAGTTCACCCCAATCTGAGAAGATCAACTGTCAATTCGACCATGAGAACATTTGGCAGGATATGCACTATGCTTTATCATTACATTTACAATAAATGACATTGTAATGCATGTAAATTCACAAAACCTGTTACAGTAGTCTTACAGTATGATCTAGTGACCGTATACTCTGTTCTACCCTCAGAATTGACAGAAGGAGAGGGCAGTGGTGGAAATGGTAAGGGCCAGGAATGACGGCTGTCCGAAATGAAGCAGGACATTGAGAACGATGACACCTTTGTTAGTAGGCTGATGGATGCCACATTGGCAATCTCTCACCTTTTGAAGATGCACCAGATATGAAAAACATTTACATGGAGCCTTTTGAGAGAAACGACCCGGTGAAACAACTGCGGGCCTAGTATGTTCAGGTACAGCATTATATACTGTATTACTGTTACTATTTGATTCACAATATCACATTGGAACTATACTGTAAAAATACAATTAAAATTACAAATTTAGAGGGTGATGCTGTGAACCATCGCAAGTATATCTTTGTTGATGAAGTGGGCTTCAACCTGGCCAAAACTCGGTGCCATGAGCAAAACCTCTTCGGGAGACAATACAAGTGCCTGGATAACGTGGGGGGAACATCTCCATGTGCGCAGCTATCTCTGAAGATGGTGTGGCAGGACGTAGGCCATTACTTGGATCCAACAATGCTGCACACCCCAATGTGTCTCAATTAAATTGAGTAGGCCTGTCAAGGTGAAGGTGTCACCTATGTTATTATGTGGGTCAATCTCAGGTTCCACCACGCAGAGGTGGTTCAGGCATGGTTTCGGGCCCATCTCCGATTTGTGACCATATACCTGCCCCCATACTCTCATTTCCTCAATCATATTGTGGATTTTTCTTCAGCATGGAGGTGGAAGGTGTACGATCACCATCCCCATGAGCAAGCCACCCTCTTTCTGGCCACGGATGAGGCATCTGACGAAATCAATGCAGACCAATGTCGAGCTTGGATTCGCCATGCCAAAAGGTTTTTCTTAAGGTGCATGATCAATGAGAACATTCACTGATGTGGATGATAATTTATGGCCAAATGCTCAAGACTAAGCGGAGCGACACAGAGGAATCCAAGAGCAGACTCAGATGAGGAAACAGAGATGAATGAACCAAAATCTTTATTGTTACACAGGGAGATATGGAGTGCAGATCCGGGGAAGCTCGGATGAGTTGCAGAAAAAACAGATTTGGAGACTAAGATTGGAGTTAGCTGAGTAGAACAGGGTAAACAGGTCCTGAGGGGAATCCAAGGTAGTGGTGGTGAGTGAAATCCAGAGCACGGTAGTTGGGTGGTGAGATGTGGAACAGGAGCCAGAGACAGAGCTGTAACTGCAATGAGATTATAAATGGTGTCAGACAGGGAAACAGGCACAGCAGAGTAACAGGATCTTGAATAATCATAAATAGCTAGAATCATGAACTGACTGAGCAGAGATTACGTTCTGGCAGAGTGGAAGTGGCAGGACTGAGTATTTGTAGAGGTCTTGATTATGGAACAAGTTGCAGCTGGTAGGGATCTGCTCTGACTCCAACACACCTGTCTCTAACCACATAATCACACAGAAAGGGAGAGAAAGAGAGTGTACAGGGGTAGCAACTGCAGGTCAGGAAGTGACCGGATGAACACCAGAGGACGTAACAGGAGCAGATGTGACACAAGACAGGCTTGATGCAAGTGAATGTGTGCTAAACGTTATGTTTCATTGTCATTTATTCAATTGTATTCCATTTCTTACATTTGATTACAGACAGTACACCCACAGTATGTTGCAATTATATCCGATTTTCTTTTTGCATGAATAATTGTAGAGGATGTCTTCATTGATCACACCTTTGATTACAAATTGGATAGATATTATGAAAATTATAGATTCTGTCAGGTAATGTAAGTGTATTGCCCAATGTGTGTTATTTACAGTACTGTAGCATATTACTTTCAACAATTCTAAGGGTGATTTGAAACAGGTTGCATTGTTTGCTATTGGATTGACTGGTAGTGAAAACAACTAAATTAAAGAGATATCATTATTTTGTGTTTGGTGATTAAACCCATGTTGTGATCTCATTTCACAATAAATGTATATTTTGAATCAATGGTTGTGTGGTGAGAGATGTTTACAATCCAAATGAATGCACAATGACAGATTTTGAATGAAAGACTGGCTGAGTTACAAGTGTTACCAGTTTGGAGTGTTGTACTAAGACTTGTGAAAACATACCACTTACTTGTGACAATAGTAACAAGCCGATTAAAAAGAACTGCAAATAGCTCTGTAAGGTCTGTCTGTGAACAACTGCCCATGCACTACCAAATTTCAAAATGACATCTTGTGCCTTATACTAGAACTCAACAGAAGTAAGTTAAAAGCCTGATTCATTTCTTTATTTTTATTTTATTTATTTAAGTCGGGACCCACTGTCCAAATTGACCCCTTTCTGGATCCGGACTGCGGTCCACCTGTTGAGTATGGCTGGGCTAGTGTATAGATTCACTATTTATATTCTCTTGTGTCATGTTACAATATTCATAAGGCCCTTTTCCCATTCCGCATTGGTAGTACTCAATAACATATTCCAAAAAGTTACTAGGGGTCTGTCAAGTCATATTTCAGTATAGTGTAACATAATCATATGTTACATAGCCAGGGTGTGATTAGACTTTTACTGTAGATGTCTGGCTGAACAAAATAGGAAACACCACCAAACATACTGCTGTAGGATGTCACAGAAATTGTTGGTTTTATATATATAGTACTGTATATGGGGCGAGATGTTGATCTTGTTTCTTTGCACAGGTGTAGAACACAGATATAGGGTGTGTGATGTGAGAGAGAACATTGTGTGCTGAGGGTGCTGGCTGGATCCTCCAGAGTGCTTTCTCATGTCTGAGTTCCTAAGCAGCTCCCTAGTGACCTACCAAATCACTCCCCCTTGGTGAATTGCTTCCTTTGGAATAGTGTGTGTTTGTCTTCCTCCATGCCTAAGAAGCCATGTGACTGTTCTGGTGTGAAACTCTCGGTCTCTCCTTTTCTACTCTTCCTCTCTCTCTCCATCTAGTTTCATGTCTAGCCCATGTCTCTCATTGCAGGGAGATAAGTCTACATGCACGCAGGCACATGCACACACAAACACAACCTGTATAAAAAGGTCTCCATTGGAGAACACTGTAAAAAACGATTTAGCAAAAACAAACAAATACAGTGCCATACACACACTCACAAAGAGCTGTTGAAATCTCCTTGTAGCAGTACCTATAGACTTATTCTCCCCTGATGGATTGAATCTAAACACTGTTTCCTTCTACTCCATAAGCTTATTCATATTTTCTGTAGACAATTTTGCATAAATATCATGATCTACATTGACATTGGGAAACTACTGTAGTGGTGGATTTACAACACCACATTGACATTGGGAAACTACTGTAGTGGTGGATTTACAACACCACAATGACATTGGGAAACTAATGTAGTGGTGGATTTACAACACCACAATGACATTGGGAAACTACTGTAGTGGTGGATTTACAACACCACAATGACATTGGGAAACTACTGTAGTGGTGGATTTACAACACCACATTGACATTGGGAAACTACTGTAGTGGTGGATTTACAACACCACAATGACATTGGGAAACTACTGTAGTGGTGGATTTACAACACCACATTGACATTGGGAAACTACTGTAGTGGTGGATTTACAACACCACAATGACATTGGGAAACTACTGTAGTGGTGGATTTACAACACCACAATGACATTGGGAAACTACTGTAGTGGTGGATTTACAACACCACAATGACATTGGGAAACTACTGTAGTGGTGGATTTACAACACCACAATGACATTGGGAAACTACTGTAGTGGTGGATTTACAACACCACAATGACATTGTGTTTATTTATTCACAGCTTTATTATTATTATTATTATTATTTCCGTTTATTACATTTTTGTCCAACTGAAATCAATGAAAACCAGGACTGCATACAAAAAACTTAACCAAGCATTGCACACATTCACAGCATAAAACAACAAAGTGAAGCCCTCATGTAAACTGGAACGGAATATAATTTGTCATATCAATATACAGTATATCACTACTAAATTATTATTAACACGTTTCCCCAATTCCACTCAAAGGTGAACTGATTTATCATGTTGAACCATATCCTAATATCCACTGACCCTCCATTCTGGTCAGTAAGGAACCAGAGACAGATTGCATCCCAAATGGCATAGGATCCCTATGGACCCTGGTCAAAAGTAGTCCACTAGGTAATAGGGTGGCATTTGGGAGGTAACCCCTGTAGAGCATCAGGGTCCTGGGTGTGGAGCAGAGTGAGGACCAGGACCCAGAGTGGACCCAGTAGAGATTGATGGACAGGTTCAGTACACATTGCTTTCTGTACCAGACAGTAGACATGCCTTCTTTGAAGTCTCGTAGAATGATGCATTGAACTATTTTTGTTCATAAAGCCCTCTTGCATAAACTTCTGTCATGCCTTACTTCAATGTTAACCTATGAGCTACCAGACCCGGGTCTAAGGGATGGCTAACTCTGGAAATCCCTTTGATCTCCGCTGAGTTAAGTAAATCTGCTTTTAGTTTTTTTTAACCTTACTTGTGGAATAATCTCCAAAGCTCTCTAAAATGGGAAGAGTTGGTGCCTCTAAGGCAATTCAGACGTTTTATTTGATAGTGTTTTGCATTTCATGTATTGATGTGAATATTGATGTATAGTGTATATTGATGTGTACACAGGGCTCATCTGTAAAATAGACCTTGGTCTCAGCATGACTCCCTGTCAAAATAAAGGTTCAATGAGAAATGGATGGGTCCAGAGGAGGTGCAGCAGCACCAGGTCTGTGGTTCCTAGTATCATCTTCTCCTCTGTCCTCTCCAGGGCTTAATTAGCCACACTACAGAGGAAGGGGAGGGAGGGAGCAGTTTATCGGAGCAGGATATTATGCCAGTATCATCTGCCTTAGCCACTGCCGCTAGCTACGTCTGCCAGTCAAACCAGCTCACTGAGAGAGCTCCAGCCATAATTAATCATATCGACAAGAGGTTATGAAAATTTGTCATAAAAAAGTCAGTTAGGCTTTGTCATGATTTGTTGTGGATTTCTCCATTTTCTCTTGAAGAGTATGTGGAATCTTCAACAAACAACTGCTTCCCGTTCTTTGTTTTGAGGGTCTGGGAGATAGATATTGGATTGAAGCACTCTTTCATGTTATCCCTCACTATGGTCATCGGCCATCTCATGATGTATACGGCTCTGTAAGGCACAGGATATTTACTACCCAAATGAAGTACCATTCTCTGAAATGAAAAAGTCTAAAAGTGCAGTGTTTCAATCATTGCTGTAGATCTTCCCTGCTCGCCTGTGTGTGTGTGTGTGTGTGTGTGTGTGTGTGTGTGTGTGTGTGTGTGTGTGTGTGTGTGTGTGTGTGTGTGTGTGTGTGTGTGTGTGTGTGTGTGTGTGTGTGTGTGTGTGTGTGTGTGTGTGTGTGTACTTCTGCACTACAAAAATGTCCATTAATTATAATCCACATAATAATTCAGATTTCCTGTTTTTGCAGGATTATTTTCCTCGTCTAACAAACTGTATCAAATTAAGATCCTACATCTGTATGGCTCTATTTCACAAGGTATTGCCATTTGCCAGGTATTCTACTCTATATATAATTCACAGATAAATCACCATTATATATTCAATTCACAAAAACACCCTAACCCTCAACGTTCTTTCTGCACTGCAGATAGTTTAGAGGCAAATGCCTGTGTGTTTTTGTGGATGTATGAAGCTAGAAGGGAAACATTGCATTGAATCTTACTGCACCCCTCTGCTGCAGTGTTTTGTGGGCTGACAGGTCTTTTTTCTCCAACGCCAAATGAGAGTGGGGATGTCACGCCTTTGCCTTAGCCCCGGAGAGTCAGCTAAACAAAAATGTACCGTACCTCTCTGCACAACCACTGCCTGACCGAATATACAGTAGCAACAGGAGACAATTCCCCAAACATAATCAGGCTGTTAAGTGCAGTGAGACAGAGAATGGAGAATTACCAATTGTAGCCCTACATGAAAAGATGAAAAATATGTCAAAGTGAGTGTACACAAATTCTCGTAAAAAATATGTCAACTTCTGGTGTGAGATACAGTGCCTTGCGAAAGTATTCGGCCCCCTTGAACTTTGCGACCTTTTGCCACATTTCAGGCTTCAAACAGAAAGATATAAAACTGTATTTTTTTGTGAAGAATCAACAACAAGTGGGACACAATCATGAAGTGGAACGACATTTATTGGATATTTCAAACTTTTTTAACAAATCAAAAACTGCAAAATTATTCAGCCCCCTTAAGTTAATACTTTGTAGCGCCACCTTTTGCTGCGATTACAGCTGTAAGTCGCTTGGGGTATGTCTCTATCAGTTTTGCACATCGAGAGACTGACATTTTTTCCCATTCCTCCTTGCAAAACAGCTCGAGCTCAGTGAGGTTGGATGGAGAGCATTTGTGAACAGCAGTTTTCAGTTCTTTCCACAGATTCTCGATTGGATTCAGGTCTGGACTTTGACTTGGCCATTCTAACACCTGGATATGTTTATTTTTGAACCATTCCATTGTAGATTTTGCTTTATATTTTGGATCATTGTCTTGTTGGAAGACAAATCTCCGTCCCAGTCTCAGGTCTTTTGCAGACTCCATCAGGTTTTCTTCCAGAATGGTCCTGTATTTGGCTCCATCCATCTTCCCATCAATTTTAACCATCTTCCCTGTCCCTGCTGAAGAAAAGCAGGCCCAAACCATGATGCTGCCACCACCATGTTTGACAGTGGGGATGGTGTGTTCAGGGTGATGAGCTGTGTTGCTTTTACGCCAAACATAACGTTTTGCATTGTTGCCAAAAAGTTCAATTTTGGTTTCATCTGACCAGAGCACCTTCTTCCACATGTTTGGTGTGTCTCCCAGGTGGCTTGTGGCAAACTTTAAACAACACTTTTTATGGATATCTTTAAGAAATGGCTTTCTTCTTGCCACTCTTCCATAAAGGCCAGATTTGTGCAATATACGACTGATTGTTGTCCTATGGACAGAGTCTCCCACCTCAGCTGTAGATCTCTGCAGTTCATCCAGAGTGATCATGGGCATCTTGGCTGCATCTCTGATCAGTCTTCTCCTTGTATGAGCTGAAAGTTTAGAGGGACGGCCAGGTCTTGGTAGATTTGCAGTGGTCTGATACTCCTTCCATTTCAATATTATCGCTTGCACAGTGCTCCTTGGGATGTTTAAAGCTTGGGAAATCTTTTTGTATCCAAATCCAGCTTTAAACTTCTTGACAACAGTTTCTCGGACCTGCCTGGTGTGTTCCTTGTTCTTCATGATGCTCTCTGCGCTTTTAACGGACGTCTGAGACTATCACAGTGCAGGTGCATTTATACGGAGACTTGATTACACACAGGTGGATCGTATTTATCATCATTAGTCATTTAGGTCAACATTGGATCATTCAGAGATCCTCACTGAACTTCTGGAGAGAGTTTGCTGCACTGAAAGTAAAGGGGCTGAATAATTTTGCACTGCCAATTTTTCAGTTTTTGATTTGTTAAAAAAGTTAGAAATATCCAATAAATGTCGTTCCACTTCATGATTGTGTCCCACTTGTTGTTGATTCTTCACAAAAAAATTAAATTTTATATCTTTATGTTTGAAGCCTGAAATGTGGCAAAAGGTCGCAAAGTTCAAGGGGGCCGAATACTTTCGCAAGGCACTGTATGTGAATAACACTTAGCCAGCATGTTAAAACCCTAAAGTACACACCCGTAAGAGAGGAGGGGGGGGGGACTTGAGCAAGTTGCTGTGTGGGGTGCAGAGCTGCTGGCCGGGGTAGGGGTAGCCAGGTGGAAAGCATGGCCAGCCGTAGAAAAATGTTTATTGAAATTCTCGATTGTCGTGGATTTATCGGTGGTGACAGTGTTTCCTAGCCTCAGTACAGTGGGCAGCTGTTGTCGGCTATTATTGTTTTTTACAAGGTGGAGGTATGTAAGTGGCCTCAAGACAACTTGATTATTTCAGCTGTGGTTTACCTAATGTGCAGACGTGCATTTTAACAGCCAAACTAGCCAGAACAAGAACAACAAACTCACTTTACATAATGTGGTCTAATGTACAGCACTTAGAGGAGCCACAACAAGCCATGAATACAATACCCTGTAGCACATGGTAAACAGGCTTACAATGATTTCCTCAGCAGGTAGCCTAGTTGTTAGAGCATTGGACTTGTAACCGAAAGGTTGCAAGATCGTAATCCCTGAAGTGACAAGGTAAAAATCTGTCGTTCTGCCCCTGAACAAGGCAGTTAACCCACTGTTCTTAGACCGTCATTTAAAATAAGAATTTGTTCTTAACTGACTTGCCTAGTTAAATAAAGGTAAAATAAAAAATATTAAAAAGTGTTTTAATTGGGTTAACTGTTAACTTCAAAGAGCACCCAGCCTCATTTCATCCTCTAATCTACCATGCCGAAATCTCCACTCTCTTCCATATCTCTTCTGCTTTCCGCTTCACCAGATGGCTCTTTTAATTCAAGTGTGTGGAGTCTACCAGCCTTTACACTTTTCAAACCAGGAGGGGTAAGGAATAGAACGTTTGGGGGACTGAGGATGGAAGTGGTGGGGAAGAGGAGGAGGAGGAGGAGGAGGAGGAGGAGGAGGAGGGGAAGGAAGGAGGGCATAGAAGTGGAAATGAGACGGCGAGCCTCACAAGGTGGAGGGTAGGAAGGCAGATAGCCTGGGGAGTTGAGTCACAACCTGCAATCAGAGCACAACTTGTGGCAAACCCCTTTATGACCAAATGCCATCAGCATCTGTGAGGGTTCATTTTTTCGCAAAAGATTTTTAAAAAGCTGAACAATATTATTTTCCCATTCTCAAACATAACTCGATTTGACTGATGGATTTAACCTAGATGTGGAAAAATATCCCCCAGTTATAAATGAAGAAACATGCTTTATGTCTCTAAATTCTCATTACACACGCTCACAAGACACTAGCAGGTCCACTCCACACCGTTCCAAATGTGCGCCATGCTGTGCCAAGCCTAGTCTGGTAGTAATTAATCTGAGCACAATGAGTGGAGAAATCACAACTTCCATCCCCCTAATCTGGCCATGGTAGTGCAGGGACAGCAGTGGCAGCCTGACAAATATCTCTCTCAGTTGAAGCCCAAACAAATCCCTACTATCTCTCTCTCTCTCTTTCCTCAGTTAGTAACAGTCTAAAGGAGATAGATATCACCTATTCAGAACTCACTACAGGTTTATATCTGTTTTAGATTGAAGGCCACTTCCTCTCTCTTTGGCAGACTGTGGACTTGTAGATGTTCAACTTGTCCTGAAAAGGTCAGTGCTGAAAAGTTGTATAACAAACAAATGTTTCTCAGGAGAGTTATTCGTTTATTTTTGTCATTAAGTAACACTTCACTTCAGGGGAAAAACTAGTTCCATGAATCCAGGCCTGGGAGATTGACCGTATCAATGATAACCGCTGAGATCACTGAGGCAAAAAGACAAACCCATGTCGGAAAAGGAAGAGCGCTGACCTTTCCAAAATGGTCACTGAAACCAAACCAATTAGGGGAAAGACGTTAATTGAAGTTTAAATGATAGGAACCCAGGCAAACTGAGGCTGGCGCTGAATGGCAACTAGTGGGGACATACAGCAATTAGGGAGATGTTAATCAAATCCTCACTCACTCTCTCACCACCACAGTTAATTTCCTCATCATTGATCTGAAAGTAGGCTGAGAGGTCCAGTCACTTCATCTATTTAACAGAGAATGGGTTTGAATGGTTTTGGATTTGGTCAGGTGTGTCTCCGCTCAGCTCGCCCCTGACACGCTCTCTGCACCTGTGTGAGGAAGGGAATCCCCTAGGACAGTTCCATAGCTCCACCCCTTCCCATGGGCCTGATTCCACCTCACTGTGTACTTCCTAATTTAAGATTCCTTGACTGTCTATGTTCTTTGTGTGTTCGTGAGCTCATTATAGGCAGAGCTGTGATTGTCCCAGGCAGGGTGATGGATGCATGGTGTTTGTGTTTCAGGGGCTGCATGAGGTTTTCTTTGGGTCTTTCCATTATTCATCACACACACCATTAGTGACAAGAGAGAAACAAGAGTGTGGGCTTCCCTGATCCTGAACTGAGACATGCTTTCATTCTGTCTCAACATATAACACTCTCAAACACAGACACACACATCCCCAACACAAATTATGTCTGCGCAGCAGAGAACATTAACATATTCTCACAATATAAACCAATATTGCTTTCAGTGAGACAGATGTATGGCTGAACAGACAAACACACATTGTCCCTGGTCCTACATAGCTACTTCGTCGGTCTTGACTGTCCCCCGGGCCACTCTATTAATCTTGTCCGGGGACACACACACCATCTGCTGCATGCTACCCTAGCCACATTATTATGGAAGAGCAAAAGTGCCTGGAAGCATAACTCACACTGGAAACCATGTCGCAGGAGATGTTCAGGCACTTATTCAATCAGCAAGTTATTTTTTATCAACTAAAGATTTAGTTTAGTAGGAGTTCAGAGAATTCAAAACTAATTTGTCAAACAATATGAAAGCTCATACATCAAACATGGATTCAAGTATAGATTGTGTGTGTGCACGTGTGTGTGTGATTCTGTGTGTGTGCATATGTGTGTGAATTAAAAAGAGATCAGAAAGAGGCCATAAGGAGGTGTAAGTAATTAAGCTGTCCTGTTTGATAGGACTGCAGCCATTCATCATCCTGCAGCTTAATCACAGACGACGGCCAACTAATAAAACTGATAAGAGATCTGGGTGGCACCGAGATACCTTATCAGACATTTGGGTTTAATTAGTTACTTTGGTTTCCCTCTCTATAGCAGCTCATAGGATGAAACAGGGCAGATCTACCTGCAAAGGAACCCTTGTGCATTCATATTGAAGGTGATTGGATTCCATAAATTATTTTCCATATAGTACAGCCATACATTAGGACCAGGCCTGGGCAAAGGTCCGTGGCCCGCGACCTGATTCAATACGGCCCAAGGAATCATGCTCAGATCACATAAATAATTTGCAATAGTAAAGTTTTGAAAAATGTATTTGTTATTCAAATTAAAAGCCCAATGAATACTCGTCTTTGTGTAATGATTGTGGGACATTTATTTTGAAGGCACGTATAAATAACAACTGCACGAGGACAGACAGTGACTGACAAGCTGACACACACTTCACAGTTACAAATAGTAGCTAGCTAAAATTGCGCAACAATGAGTTTTTCAAAGATTTAAAAGAAAAGGAAAGTAGACGATGAATGTAGGGTGTTCCAGCAAGAGCGGACATCGAAATATTTCTTTATTGAGGTATCAGGGAAAGCTGTGTGCTTTGTGTGCAAAGAGAGCATTGCTGTCAGGGACTAGACAATCATGGACTATAAAAGGAATACCAGCCACGTCGCCAAGACTGAAGTTTTGCGTCCGGACAGGCTAAACACATTCTTCGCACGCTTTGAGGATAACACAGTGCCACTGACGCGGCCCGCTACCAAGGACTGTTGCTCTCCTTCTCCGTGGCTGACGTGAGTAAAACATTTAAATGTGTTAACCCTCGCAAGGCTGCCGGTCCAGACGGCATCCCAGCCGCGTCTTCAGAGCATGCACAGACCAGCTGTCTGGTGTGTTTACAGACATATTCAATCTCTACCTATCCCAGTCTGCTGTCCCCACATGCTTCAAGATGGCCACCATTGTTTCTGTACCCAAGAAGGCAAAGGTAACTGAACTTAATGATTATTGCACCGTAGCACTCACTCTGTCATCATGAAGTGCTTTGAGAGACTAGTCAAGAATCATACCCTTACCTGCCACCCTAGACCCACTTCAATTTGCTTACCGCCCCCAATAGATCCACAGACGATGCAATTGCCATCACTCTGCACACTGCCCTATCCCATCTGGACAAGAAGAATACCCATGTAAGAATGCTGTTTCTTGACTAACACCATAGTACCCTCCAAGCTCATCATTAGGCTCGAGGCCCTGGGTCTGAACCCCGCCCTGTGCAACTGGGTAATGGACTTCCTGACGTGCCACCCCCAGGTGAAGGTAGGAAACATCACCTCCACTTAGCTGATCCTCAACACTGGGGCCCCACAAGGGTGTGTGCTCAGCCCCCTCCTGTATTCCCTGTTCACCCATGACTGAGTGGCCAAACACGCCTCCAACTCAATCATCAAGTTTGCAGATGACACAACAGTAGTAGGCTTGATTACCAACGATGACGAGACAGCCTACAGGGAGGAGGTGAGGGCTCTGGGTGGTGCCTGGAAAACAACTCACTCAACATTAACAAAAGAAAGAAGATGATCGTGGACTTTAGGAAACAGCAGAGGGAGCACCCCCCTATCCACTTCAACAGGACCGCAGTGGAGAAGGTGGAAAGCTTCAAGTTCTTTGGCGTACACATGACTGACAAACTGAAATAGTCCACCCACACAGACAGTATGGTGAAGGTGCAACAGTGCCTCTTCAACCTCAGGAGGCTGAAGAAATTTGGCTTGGCCCTTAAAACTGTTAAGGGCATGTACAGTTGAAGTCTGAAGTTTACATACACCTTAGCCAAATACATTTAAACTCATTTTTTTCCTGACATTTAATCCTAGTAGAAATGACCTGCTATGTGAGGTAAAATCACCACTTTATTTTAAGAATGTGAAATGTCAGAATAAAAGTAGAGAGAATGTGTAACGGCGTTCTTCGTCTGTCGAAAGAGAGTCGGACCGAAATGCAGCGTGGTGGTTACTCATGTCTTTAATGAAGAAAAAGTGACGATACATGAAATAACTAATAAATACGAAAACAACAAACGGAACGTGAAACCTAATTACAGCCTATCTGGTGAAACTACACAGAGACAGGAACAATCACCCACGAAATACAAAGCGAAACTCAGGCTACCTAAATACGGTTCCCAATCAGAGACAACAAGAAACACATGACTCTGATCGAGAACCGCCTCAGGCAGCCCAAACCTAACTAGACACACCCCTAATCATAGCAATCCCAATCCTATAAAACCCCAATGCGAAACACAACACGTAAACCCATGTCACACCCTGGCCTGACCAAAATATATAACGAAAACACAAAAACCTAAGACCAAGGCGTGACATAATGATTTATTTCAGCTTTTGTTTCTTTCATCACATTCCCAGTGGATCAGAAGTTTACATACACTCAATTAGGCCCCAAAACATCACTGCTCTGGAGGAGATCTGCTAATCACGTGTATGTGACCAATCAAATTTGATATGTACTGTCCAACAAAATTGCTAAACATAGCAAGCCATTCACTGAGGGCGAATTCATTAAAGAATGTTTATTTGACTCTGCAGCAATACTTTGCCCTGTCAAGAAAGAGCTGTTTGAAAATGTTTCCCTGTAAAGACGAACAGTGACATGGCGTGTTGAGGACATCGCAGAGAATATGGAACAACAGTTCAAAGACAAGGTAATGGATTTCACCTATTTCTCCTTGGTCCTGGATGAGAGCAGTGATGCACGTGACACAGAGCAGTTGTTGATATTCTTACGAGGCATAACCCCAGACTTTGAAATTACAGAGGAGCTTGCTTCAGTGCAGTCAATGAAGAGCACAACCACAATATTTATTGGAGGAGGTTAATAAGTGTGTGGCAAAGCTGGGACTGAGTTTTGAAAAGTTCTCCAGTGTGACCACAGATGGGTGCCCAAACATGACAGGAAAAAACATTGGCCTTTTGAAAAGGATACAAGATCAAGTAGCTGAGCTGAACCCAAATCAGAAAATGATTTTCCTGAATTGCATTATTCATCAGGAAGTGCTCTGTCAATGTGTTCTGAAAATGAGCCATGTTGTATATACAGTCACTAAAGTGGTAAAATTCACAAGTGCAAAATCTTTAAACCACAAGCAGTTTGTCTCACTGTTGCAAGAGACAGTGTCGGGTCAGGCAGATCTCCCCTACCACGCAAACGTGAGATGGCCGAGTTTGGGGAAGGTGCTTCAATGGGTGTGGGACCTGAAGTCAGAGAATGCTGAGTTTTTGCAAATGAAAGGAAAAGATGTGGATTTCCTGGACATCATGGCCCTCATGAATGAACTGAATTCCAAACTACAAAAGAAGGCCCAGATGAAGGCTTTGACAAGACTTTACAAGGGAAAATTACTCCTCCTGACCTGACCAAGTAAAAACCAACAATCTCACCCACCTTCCGACACTTCTACTATGTTCCCTATCAGATGACCAGTGGGAGAAGTATACATCGCTGCTGCGTGCTTTGAACAGTGAGTTCTCGTTGTTTTGAGGATTTCAAAGGGTTGGAAAATGACATGCTGTTGGTTTCCTCTCCTTTCACCTTCAATGTGGATAACGCTCTCACTGAACTGCAACTTGAGCTTATCGATCTTCGGTCTGATGCAGTGATTGGAGAACTATTCAAAACAATGTCACTGACAGGATTCTATGCATATCTCGATGAACAAAACTTTCCAAAGATTAGGAGTCATGTTCAGAAGATGTTTGGGTCAACCTATGTATGTGAACAGACATTTTCAGTGATGAAATATAACAAGGCACAGATCATCTCTTACTGACTCTCACCCCTCAGAAATCCTGAGCATAGCAACGTCAGAAACTATACCTGACTTCACTGCTCTAGTCAATACCCATCAGAGACTTCACTCCTCACACTGATTGAGAAGTTTAAATGTAATGTTGAGCTCTCCCTCTTTCTTGTATTTTTGTGCATACCCTTTAACAAGAGTTCTGTCCGTGGTGCTGAATGCACAGTGTACTTTTCCCTCCGTGTAGTTCATTGAATGTTTGATAATGAAAATACCTACCAAAAGGAGAACATGGATGTGGTTTATTTCTGTATGTGAAAAAAGAAAAGTAAGTAGCATATCTGGGCGTGATTTACAGTAGATATATCTGTCAACACAACCATACACATGATGTATCATCCTATAATATGATGCTGGCCCGCGATGGCAAAATTATATTCTAATGTGGCCCTCCATGGAAAATAATTGCCCGGGCCTGCATTAGACTATGCTCAATGCATCTGGTGAATGGTGGTGACATACTGTAGGCCTACTTCAAGGTGCTGTGGCTACAGAAAAAGTGTCCTTATCATTATAATATGTCCTTTGTGAGAGAAATACTTACAGTATTTCAATACAGTCAATGACATCTGACCTGCGGTCTATGGGGCTTTAGTCTAAAATCATCTTTGAAAACGATAGGCAAATCTTATGGGCATTCCCCAGAAAGCACATATATTTTATACATTCTTAAAAAAGAAAATCTGTCATGGCTTTGTGAGTATGTGTTGAGGTGGAGGAGTCAGAGGAGAACAGGCTTGTTTGGGCACCTGGGAGCCAGTGGTACATGGACCTGCAGGTTAATCCTGGTCTACAGGTGAGCTCCTTCTCCACACACTAATGAGTAGCAATCTAGGTGCCTCTATGGCATGGCGGCCCAGTGGTGGGGACGCTTGTGTTCTTGGCAGATAACAAGGATTTTAACACGCTTGGTGCTCAGCAATAACACTGCTCCTCCACGCTCTGAGACACTCTGATACGCAGTGCTACATCGACTCCCAGCTCCCGACACACCCAGGGGGATTGGCAGGGTTTCATCCCCATGACGTCGTGCAACATTGAAGCGCTCACCGGGGGTCACTACCCACTCTGCACCGCGCTGATACAGGTGAGGTGGATTCCATTAAGAATAAAGAGATAGGTGCACCGAGTGTCTTGCCTCATTCTCCTCCTCCACCTCATTCCTGATTGTGCGCAGAGTTCCAGATGAAAAGAGAAGAGCCTGTTCCTCTTAAGCCTCTCTGCTGGCTGGGTCTGAGAACCCCACCACTGCCATGGGCACACCGTGCATTGCTTTACAAGACCATTTGCTCCTAGAAAAACACCAACATGCAATGCCACTGTGATAAGGCTTCTCCCCCTTTTACTTGTTCCCACAGCCCTGAAAAATCTGTATATAACCTGGGAATCTATGATGTGGTCTGTATAGGTTCACTTGTGAGCCAAGGGTTTGTCCACCTCTTGGACATATTATGTTATGCACTAAATCCCTGTTCATACCTGGTGCTAACACGCATCCTGTGTCCGGATTGTGTCCAACATTTTCAGACAGCTGCACACCACATTTACCACACGATTAACCACATGTTAATGCAAGGTGTAGCCTGGACTCTCTGAACATGCACAACTCACCTCTGGAGTCAGAATCCATGTAGATGTGCAAACTAAAGGAAGGTGTCTGGATGTTGTAGGCGACTCCATAAAGGAAACATAATTTGACCAACTCTATGATCTATTGAAAACTGCAACTTGATTTTGAAAGTCTCAATATATGACAATAACATACAGGTTGAATAATGGAAAATACAGTAAAACATATGATGATGAGGAGACCCTTCTGAAAAACACATTGATTTGTGTCTTCTAAATTTGCTGGAAGATATACAAATGTAAAGATGATTAGAATGGTGGCATGATCTAATTTGTTTACTATGGCAAGCAAGTAACCCTATTCTATAGTCATCGCATTCACACACATTTTTTCCCCCCACCTGTCAATCAAATTCTGTAACAACAATTTGACAAATTATGAGAGATGTGTCAAAAGAAAGTAGGAATAGAATGGGAGTCTCTCTTTAATATCTATAACAAAGCTTTGTTCCATTGCTATAGACTTACAAAGAAAGCATGGTCGTAATCGTGCATACAACGTGCATGCTACTGTTGCTGGGACCAAATGTAGGCTACACAAAAAGCAAAATCTCTTACCTGTCCAATGAATCTCTTCTGAACGAATCCAAATCCGACAGGTTACACAGATTAGGTCAGGCACTTCATATCCTTGGTGATACTTTAAATAGATATCGTGTTATTGTGCCGAATAAACAATTCGTGGATACTGATAGTGGAGGAAGGACAAGGGATGAGAGTGAATGAAGTTTTCGCGCCTCGCAGCTGCGGCGCGCATGAGTAACTGTCCTCGGTGCTGAAAAACACTCGGAGGAGCGCGCGGATTCCTTGAGATTCTATCCCCTGGTTAAAAAGTCTACCCACCTTTCTACACACCTCTGGTACTAATTTAACATTATACTCACTTGAGTCCCTTCAGATTACTAACTGCGCGTCCACACCTCATAACTCAGCTGTGCAACAAATCTTATTTGATAACAAATGAGTAAAGTGTTATCAATGAGCCTGGTAGAAAGGATGAGTCGAGGAATGAAACATATCTGATCCCGGGTGTATGATATTTTAAGGAGCCAACTCATTATTTCTTCACCGTGCATAGTTTAACATTTTTAAAACGGTCACACGAGTCCATAGGCTATCATGTGAACTGAACTGTCATATTGACAGCCACAACAGAATTCAACAGACCCGAACGCCTGTGGATGATAGCGATTTCTGAATAGGTGTGTCTGTGGGCTATCAAGCCTGCACGTTGTGAACGACCACCGTGACAATCAATACAGATGCTATTGATTAATTTAAATCGGCGCAATAAGAAACGGGTCGTAGTCTTTCTCAAAAGTTTAGATTAGGTCTAACTGTTATCATGTATAGCCTAATAATAGCATATTACAAATTAATTGTGATATTAGGCTAGTATTAATACAATAAGAATAATTAGAATACAGATTATGTTATCCTAGTAGCTTTTTGCATTCTGTTTTCGAGAGCTGTTGATTAGGATGCGCTGAGCATGTAAATGTGGAGAAGCTCAGGGAATCGTCTTGATTTTGTTTAACCGAACAAGCAAAACTCATAACAGCAGCTGTTCGGAGACCGGTTAGCTGCATCGATAGATTTCTATTTACAGTCCACGCACAAGTTCTGACATGGGAGTGGAGACGAGGGAGAGCGCGAGGTGGCTCCCAGGTGGTAACCCTGCGCGCACGGGATATGAACTCTCGAGATCACCAAATGGTGTGTTGTGACCTCTAACCCTCTTCTTCCAAAACCACATTCACACAGTCAGGGAGGGGCTATCGACTGGTTTTGTATGCGACTTCACCCATCTTCATACATCCACTGGAATAATATGAATTATAATTGACATCATAGGGAAGGCCATATCTCCGTGACCTCAAAGCTCTCAAATGTAGGCTAACCAATGTGGGTTTCACAATTAATTAAATCAGTTGTCAATGCAGTGTAGGCCTTATGCAGCTACTCTTCTAATTTGATTGTGGATAACTGGTGGAGTGCCAGATTAAACAATTGTGATTATATATAGCAGACATTCTGTATATCTGTCAGCCATGAGTGTCGATCAATTACTCTTGGAATTGAAAATACAGATCTGTATGTGGTATAGGCTACATTTTAATATGATTCATCAGACAGATAATGACTAAGACGAAAGGGTCAATCTGTGATACAAACATAAAAAAGCGGTCCCCGCCACTGCTTCGTAAACAACATCACACATATCTCTATAGACCACAAAGTGGATGCCCAGAGACCAGGGGATGACTACCTACTTGAGTTTAAAATGTAAATATCCCACACTCCAACATCACGAAAACAACATAATAGTAAACCCTCAGTCGGGGAGGGCTTTTAGCTTTTAGCCTGCCTATCTGGCATATTTAACCTCTGAAATGAACAAAATATTATAAATGAGTCTCAGATGTTTGGTGATTACATGCATGCTTAAAGCGCCAATCCATGTAGAAGCAAATCCACATTGATGCACCAAGTGATTGGAGCGGGACTGGACTCTGGATGGTTCTAAATGTGGCCCATAAAGGATGGAAAGCGAAGTGATTGAAACAAAGCCCAGTAATATAAAAGTGATGAGTGTGATAGAGAATTCAAGGCACGGATTCTTAATGAATACATTCTCTTGGGATGGAATTAAATTATTGATTTCAGAATTGCACACCGCACTTTAAGAAATGCTGTGCATGTCCTGGATGAAGGGATTTGACAGTGTGGAGCCCTCCCCGGCAGACCACCAGCCATACACACACTCCCCATCCCCACACATACAACATTGACAACATTGGCAGTACAGAACAGTGTCTCTCAACCATTTCTGTAACAGTTGCTGGCGAGACATGGTCCTCCTCATTTTTAATAACCAGCTCATGTTTAAAACATATACAATATGTAAAAACACCACTGGAGATACATCTCACCACTATAACTGTGGCTTTGCTCTAGCCATATAGTTTAATTCCCGGTTGTGCTGTCTGTCTGTCTGTCTGTCTGTCTGAGCATCTTCTTCGCTGTAATCTGTGCTTCTTGTTCTCTGTATAACATTTTCCCCTGGTGTCAATGGTGCCACTAACCTTTACAGTTGGTGGGACCAGCCCATGACTTGGTCGGACCAAAATCATCATAAAGTCATTCATAGTGCTTTATTATGAATTATAATAAATAGACAACTCAGCTATTCAAGAAATAAGTTGTTTCGTCTAACACGTCCAAGCAAGAATGCATGATAAAATATATTTTAATGTGCAGTCAGCAACCTAGTCCAGTGATTATGAATTTTGGTTTGACAATAAGACTATAGACTCCAGAATTTCCAGATTTTATTTTTTGTTCAATAGAGATACATGTCATATATCTTTATGTGCACTAACTAATATAATAGGCACATTCATTTGGGGTTCAACACCTGAGGAAGTGGAAACTCAAAACACATTAACTAGATTGGTAACTCTAAATATAATTCCCAATGCTAGTAGCCATGTATTCATCCAACAGTAAATGTATTGTCCTAAAAAACTTAGCAGTTGTAGGCTACTTGTCAAGCCCTGATCTGTTACACCTGTCTTTGTGATTGTCTCCACCCCCTCCAGGTGTCACTTATTTTCCCCAGTGTATTTATTCCTGTGTTTCCTGTCAGTTCGTCTTGTATGTTTCCAAGTCAACCAGCTGTTTTCCCGTTCGCCTGCTTTTTGCATTCTCCTTTTTCTAGTCCTCCCAGTTTTGACCCTTGCCTGTTCCTGGACTTTGTACCCACCCGCCTGACCATTCTGCCTGCCTTGACCACGAGCCTGTCTGCCACTCTGTACCTCCTGAACTCTGATCTGGTTTTGACCTTTTTGCCTGTCCATGACCACTCTTGCCTACCCCTTTGGATTAATAAACATTGTAAGGCTCCAACCATCTGCCTCCTGTGTCTGCATTTGTGTCTCGCCTTGTGCCTTGATACTAGTACTACTACCCATGAGACCTATGTCCTTGCAATGGCCGGTGCACTGCTCCATATTTCAAAGCCATCAAGCCATCCAATATCTTTGTAAAATAGTTGCTATTGAGATCAATAATAAGAGTTGAGAAATACAAATTATACCTACAGAGAGCTGAGACCCTCCTCTGTTCCACGGGGACGACGTTTCCAAAGCTGTGTCTTTCCCGCAATTTCATATGGACATGTATGTTCAGAACACATTTTTCTGTTGAGCGCATGGGGGAAGAGTGGGATCGCTCATCACAGCAGCAGGCACAGGGCATACACTTTCATGCAGGAATCCTGAAGAGATTGCATTTTACTGTTTGACCAAATCATGGTTTTAGCCTCCTAAAAAAAGTTGAGGTAACAATGTTTATAGGCACCCTTTCTGTTTTTTGCTGATGCAGCTTTTGACTGAATGTGTGACCTCAGCTCAGCCTATCAGAAAACCGGTCCATCTTGGTAGGGGGGCTGGCAGTAATTGCCCCAAAATATTTACAAAAATATCTTAACAGGACCATGGGCTGCCGGCCATGTAACCTTAGAATTGTTTTGGTATAAAAATGGTCTAGCCCATCTGGCATTCGCCCGTGATGGATACACTGTTGGACACACCCTGAATGAATGCATAGGTTAGCCTAATGATACAATAGTAGATGAATGTGCAACAAGCTCTCACACAGAATTAGAAGTTCATCCACATTCTCCAAACGTCAAATATCGAAGTTGCGCAAAAAGTCAAATTTTGAAGTGTTTTTGTTGCTGCTCTGTATCTTTCAATTTTTCCAAAAGCCACATTTAGAAATGAAAGGTTAGGTATTAAAGGTTAAGTATAGGCACTCATTCTGAATGGTTAAGGTAATGTCATGTTCGTCGAAGTGAGGAGACCAAAGCGCTGCGTGATGTGAATACATTATACTTTTAATAAAGACGGACACTAAACAAACTATACAAAATAACAAAACGACCGTGAAGCTATCATACAAAAGTGCAGACACAGGCAACTAGACAGACAATAACCCACGAAATACCCAAAGAAGATGGCTGCCTAAATATGGTTCCCAATCAGAGACAATGATAAACAGCTGCCTCTAATTGAGAACCAATCTAGGCAACCATAGACATACATAAACACCTAGATGGTAAACAACCCCATAAACCTACAAAACCCCTAGACAGGACAAAAACACATACATCACCCATGTCACACCCTGAGGGCGTGACAGGTAAGGGATAAGGTTTGGGTGTCCAGTGTCCACAACTGGGAACAAACACACAACCTTCTCTAGAGTCAAGGGTTAAGGTTTGGGATAGGTTTAATTTATTTGCAAATGATGGTGGAAAATAAGTATTTGGTCAATAGAAGTTTATCTCAATACTTTGTCATTGCCGACAAAGGGTATATAACAGAGGTAAAACGTTTTCTGTAAGTCTTCACAAGGTTTTCACACACTGTTGCTGGTATTTTGGCCCATTCCTCCATGCAGATCTCCTCTAGAGCAGTGATGTTTTGGGGCTGTTGCTGGGTAACACGGACTTTCAACTCCCTCCAAAGATTTTCTATGGTGTTGAGATCTGGAGACTGGCTAGGCCACTCCAGGACCTTGAAATGCTTCTTACGAAGCCACTCCTTCGTTGCCCGGGCGGTGTGTTTGGGATCCTTGTCATGCTGAAAGACCCAGCCACGTTTCATCTTCAATGCCCTTGCTGATGGAAGGAGGTTTTCACTCAAAATCTCACGATACATGGCCCCATTCAATCTTCCCTTTACACAGATCAGTCGTCCTGGTCCCTTTGCAGAAAAACAGCCCCAAAGCATGATGTTTCCACCCCCATGCTTCACAGTAGGTATGGTGTTCTTTGGATGCAACTCAGCATTCTTTGTCCTCCAAACACGACGAGTTGAGTTTTTACCAAAAAGTTATATTTTGGTTTCATCTGACCATATGACATTCTCCCAATCTTCTTCTGGATCATCCAAATGCTCTCTAGCAAACTTCAGACGGGCCTGGACATGTACTGGCTTAAGCAGGGGGACATGTCTGGCACTGCAGGATTTGAGTCCCTGGCGGCGTAGTGTGTTACTGATGGTAGGCTTTGTTACTTTGGTCCCAGCTCTCTGCAGGTCATTCACTAGGTCCCCCCGTGTGGTTCTGGGATTTTTGCTCACCGTTCTTGTGATAATTTGGACCCCACGGGGTGAGATCTTGCGTGGAGCCCCAGATCGAGGGAGATTATCAGTGGTCTTATATGTCTTCCATTTCCTAATAATTGCTCCCACAGTTGATTTCTTCAAACCAAGCTGCTTACCTATTGCAGATTCAGTCTTCCCAGCCTGGTGCAGGTCTACAATTTTGTTTCTGGTGTCCTTTGTCAGCTCTTTGGTCTTGGCCATAGTGGAGTTTGGAGTGCGACTGTTTGAGGTTGTGGACAGGTGTCTTGAACAAGTTCAAACAGGTGCCATTAATACAGGTAACGAGTGGAGGACAGAGGAGCCTCTTAAAGAAGAAGTTACAGTTCTGTGAGAACCAGAAATCTTGCTTGTTTGTTATTGACCAAATACTTATTTTCCACCATAATTTGCAAATAAATTCATTAAAAATCCTATAATGTGATTTTCTGGATTTTTTTTCCTAATTTTGTCTGTCATAGTTGAAGTGTACCTATGATGAAAATGACAGGCCTGAGAGAGGCCTCTCCCATCTTTTTAAGTGGGAGAACTTGCACAATTGGTGGCTGACTAAATACTTTTTTGCCCCACTGTATATATGAGTACTGCTCTTCACACACAGATTGTGCATATGGATTTCCTCCTCTGTCTTAAACATCTATTCCTTCAAGAGATTGCTAAGACAAATTTCTCCTTCACAAAGGGGTTGCATGGCGGTGCAAGTTATATCGCGGGTATATTATACCATTAGAGATGCCATTTATTCATACTCCCTCTTTTATTCAGTCTTTTGAAATCTATTCACCAAGCCTGTCTCTGAGCCTCCTTTAAAAAAAAGAGGAAATGGTAGTCAATACAGGCCTCCAAGAAATTACAGAAAAGTGTGAATGGTCATGAAAGCTGGTTGTATAAAAGAAAGTGTTAAGTTAATAGGTGCTTTGGGTCCATCTGTAATTTCCTCATCTAATACCCCTCCCTACTTACGTGAGGCAAGGTCTTCTTCAGAAAAGAGACAATGACAGAGACTTTCATCAATGAAAAAGCCACAAAGTCTGACATGGTGAGGTTGGACCCAGGTGCAGATAAGAGACCAGACAAGGAATCAGTGGTTAAGGATAAACATAATACTTTACTAAGAAACGGTAGGCGCAGGATCACAAAAACAACAACCACTAAGTGTCAAACTCACTCAGGAAACAAACACACAAGGTAAACAATTCAAGCTTCTGCAAAGAGAAATAGAAAAAACACCTCTTTTAAAGTGAAAATCATAATGAGTAATGGAACACACCTGAGTGTCATAATTGTCTCTAGGGTGGTCTCTCTGCAGCCCTCTGGTGACAGGTGGAACCATGACACAGAGGATGAGTTTTCAGCACTGTGGCGTGAGCAATAGGGAGAGAAGAATATAATTTCACTGTCTGAATACTACAGGAGTTTGCCACATAACATGCATACAGTATTGCTTGTCTGTATAGATACAGAAAAAATAAAATTGCATATGATCTTTTATTGCAGACAGAAAAACACCCATGGCAGTGTACATTATCTCCATCACTCAAAGCCCAAGACGAGAGACCAAACAGAATAACATGTGACAACAGCAAATGGAGTGAGCCCAATGTCTAGATCATAGGATTATCATGCTATAAAGGAAGTTGTTATACCTAAAATAAGGGAAGAACTCAGTATATCCCTGATTCAAGTCAAAAAGTAAAGATTATATTGGTACACATGACAGACCAGAGTAGTTGAACAAGTTTCTACACCGGAAACACCTAGGCCAAAGTAATAGAACAGATCTGATCATGATCATGATATGTAGGTAGATAAAATTACAAATCCTTCACAACTAAATGCATACAATTCCTTCATATAATGGTTGTTCATCTTAATCCAGTGGTCACCAATCTTTTCTGAGTCAAGATCACTTTCGCAGTCAAAAAGAAAGCAGCAAACTACCGCTCAGATTTCTTTTTAAACATGACTTTAAAAAATGTAACGTTAACCTAATAAAAACAGTTATGTAGGAATGAGGTTTGTGCAGTAGGCCTAATACAGTGAACTGACAATATTGTTCTTCTCAGACCATACAGTGGCTTGTGAAAGTATTCACCCCCCTTGGCATTTTTCCTATTTTGTTGCCTTACAACCTGGAATTAAAATAGATTTTTGGGGGGTTTGTATCATTTGATTTACACAACATGCCTACCACTTTGAAGATGCTAAATAGTTTTTATTGTGAAACAAACAAGAAATAAGATAAGAAACCAGAAAACATGAGCGTGCATAACTACCCCCCCCCCCCCCCCCCCAGCTGCAAGTCTCACATCTAGCCACTTGGGAATCTTGCCCATCCTTCAATTAAAAACTGCCCCAGCTCCTTCAAGTTGGATGGGTTCCGCTGGTGTACAGCAATCTTTAAGTCATACCACAGATTCTCAATTGGATTGAGGTTTGGGCTTTGACTAGGCCATTCCAAGACATTTAAACGTTTCCCCTTAAACCACTCGAGTGTTGCTTTAGCAGTAAGCTTAGGGTCATTGTCCTGCTGGAAGGTGAACCTCCATCCCAGTCTCAAATCTCTGGAAGAGTGAAACAGTTTTCCCTCAAGAATTTCCCTGTATTTAGCGCCATCCATCATTACTTGAATTCTGACCAGTTTCCCAGTCCCTGCCGATGAAAAACATCCCCACAGCATGATGCTGCCACCACCATGCTTCACTTTGGGGATGGTGTTCTCAGGGTGATGGGAGGTGTTGGGTTTGTGCCAGACATATTGTTTTTCTTGATGCCAATTTTTTTTATTTTAGTCTCATCTGACCAGAGTACCTTCTTCTATATGTTTGGGGAGTCTCCCACATGCCTTTTGACAAACACCAAATTTTTTGCTTTTTTTCTTTAAGCAATGGCTTTTTTCTGGCCACTCTTCCATTAAGCCCGGCTCTGTGGAGTGCACGGCTTAAAGTGGACAGATACTCCCATCTCCGCTGTGGAGTTTTGCAGCTCCTTCAGGGTTATCTCTGGTTTCTTGTTGCCTCCCTCATTAATGCCCTCCTTGCCTGGTCCGTGAGTTTTGGTGGGCGGCCCTCTCTTGGCAGGTTTATTGTGGTGCCATATTCTTTCCATTTTTTAATCATGGATTTAATGGTGCTCTGTGGGATGTTCAAAGTTTCTGATATTTTTTATAACCCAATCCTGATCTGTACTTCTCCACAACTTTGTCCCTGACCTGTTTGGAGAGCTCCTTGGTCTTCATGGTGCCACATGCTTGGTGGTGTGCCTTGCTTAGTGGTGTTGCAGATTCTGGAGCCTTTCAGAACAGTTGTATATATACTGAGATTATGTGACAGATTATGTGACAATTAAATAAAGTCCACCTGTGTGCAATCTAACTAATTATGTGACTTCTAAAGGTAATTGGTTGCACCAGATCTTATTTAGGGCCTTCATAGTAAAGGGGGTGAATACGTATGAACACGCACCACTTTTCAGTTCTTTTCATTTTTTGAAACAAGTAATTTTTTTCATTTAATTTCACAAATTTGGAATATTTTGTATATGTCCATTACATGAAATCGGGAAATGGGAAAACGTCTTCCACCTGATGGCAAAAGTCGAGTCACACTGCATCTGCCTCATGCACAAACTCATGTTGTTCCTATGACCAGAGAAAGTGAAATATTCCTTGATATTAAAATAGACATGATGAGCTGCTGATAATAATAAAAACACAGAGCTGTCGATACACTTGGCTCCTCATTCATTGCAGCTGCATTGAGAATGGAAGCAGGGAGAAGTGTGTTTTATGTTTTGTAATAGCGTTGAATAAAAACAGTGTTTGACGGTGCTGAATACAAACTTGGACATGACCTCACACATAAAAACATCAGCTATTTGCTGTATTATTTGACAGTCTCTCTATGGTCATTGTTTTAAATTATATGAAATCTCATGTAGGCTAGTATAAAACTACTGTGGCCGGGGTCCTGGAAGCTGTAGGTACATGATTTGAGCTATCCGATTGGTCAGTCAGTAGGCAGTTAGTCTTTTCAGACAAATTAAATGGTTAAAAATGGGAACACTTCTCCTCCCCGGCGCACAGGGCTTCTGAATCAAGTGTACTATACTATACCACCAACAGCACAACACACACACACAAAAAGGAGTGGCAGCCTTTATCGTTGGCTTTTCAGTTAGGTGATCAACTAGGAATGCATCGACCGACCGATTGGTGACCACTGTCTAAAACTATACTGTATTCGATTAAATACAGTATATTCAATTATTTATATTTATATATAAACAAATTAACTTACATAAAATGTGTGCCTACTATGATGGGAGATGATTAAACGTATTGGACACAATGTTACTAACATTTAAATACTTCAATCAAAAGAAATATTGACTTTCATCAGTCCCACAAGTATATTGTAACAATATTTTTGTCCCCTCAAAGAGTGTATCACTTTCTACTGGTGAATGTATCATCTCCTACAACAGTTCTGTTTAATGTTGATCAACCCATCTTTGTTTTGTCATTATCACTCACAGACATTACAGTTTAACATACAGGAAAGTTCAAAAGGTCCAGAAATAGATGTCATGTCTGTCATGATAAATAGTATGGCTACAGATCCACCAACATGTTGACATAAAAGACAAGATTAGCTGAAGAAATCTCACTCCCACCTTAAAAGGATCAAACCCGAAGAGTTTGCTCCATCCATCCTCTTCTACTCCTCTCCATCCCCTACAGGCTCCCTCTCCTCAGCTACAGCCTCTACTGGGGCTTCCCTGGCATCTTCCTTCACTGTGGGGCCTTCCTCCTCCCTCCCCAACTCTCTCTCCAGCTCCTCCACCATCTCTTCCACCAAGTCCAGTTCCTCAAAGGAAGAGCCGCTGCCTACTGACTCGCTGGAGCCCCTGTCCCCATGCCCCTTTTCACTTGGCTCCCTGTGCTCTCCACCCTGCCCCTGTTCGACCCCGTCCCCCTGGTCCCTGTGGGGCAGAGAGGAGGCGGAGAACGGGGCCAGAGACGTCTCTGTGCTCTTTGACTGCGCCTGGCCGCTCAGCTTGCTGCTGACATCACTGTGGGACTCTGCATCTGCAACCACAGGAAGAGAGGTGTCAGGTGAAACAGTGAATAGATGTCAGTTCAAAACTAACCATCTACTGAGCCAGAACTTAAAATAATTGTAATTGTAGAGACGTCATGAACAAAGGTGTAAGGGCTGTATTCAATCTGTATAGCTGAAGCATTACAGATTGCGTGAAAGAAATGTAAAGGTCATTTCCAATGAACCCATACAGTGAACACAGTCTCCGCTAAACTTCTGTGATACGGATTGAATAGAGCCCTAAGTCCACACTCATTAACTGTTGTGTTTTGTGTCTTATTGTAATTGAAGACAAGTACACAAGAGAGACAGAGAGAGAGACAGAGAGAGAGAGAGAGAGAGAGAGAGAGAGAGAGAGAATGTTAAGGAGAAAGAGAGAGCAGACAGAGGCACAGAGTTGGCAAGGTACTCTCCTTAATCTATCTGGCTGGGATCTTTCCAGCTTCAAACTCGTGAATTACTTCAACAACTTTACAAAAAGGGAAACAGACAAAAGATAGAATTTGGGTAAGCAAGCTACAGTACAAGTACAAACTTTACCCTGTAAATTGAGACAAGCTGACTACATATCACTCAACAGCTTATATAGGAGTTGACTAACTCCATTACACACAGAGACTTCATTGGTGTCAATGCCAGATCTGCCATTGTTGTCATTTTTAAGAGAGTCTGAGAAAATTGAGCCAGTTTGAACGTGGGCAGCAACAAGCGACAATAACATTGTTCTCACTCACATCCTTCCAGTTGAATAGTTTTTTAAACGAATGAGTGTATGCAAGACCGCATTACAGATCCTAAGAAGGCTAGAGGATCTTAGTGGGTGGTGGAATATTTGATATGCTGCCGTGCTTCTGTATTCTACCCCTGTTCTGTACATGGATACTGTGTGTGTGTGTGTGTGTGTGTGTGTGTGTGTGTGTGTGTGTGTGTGTGTGTGTGTGTGTGTGTGTGTGTGTGTGTGTGTGTGTGTGTGTGTGTGTGTGTGCATGCGTGTGTGTGCGCGCGCATGTGTGTTGGATCAGTATGGGTCATTACAGAAAATTCAACTCCTCTCCCATATCCTATTAAGCAATGATGAGACTGATATTATTGGTCATAAAGATAAAAGGCCCATTCCTACACAGCAATATAAGTCAGTCACATGATATATGATATCCTTCCTGTTTGGCCCTGTCCGGGGGTGTCCTCGGATGGGTCCACAGTGTCTCCTGACCCCTCCTGTCTCAGCCTCCAGTATTTATGCTGCAGTAGTTTGTGTCGGGGGGCTGGGGTCAGTTTGTTATATCTGGAGTACTTCTCCTGTCCTATTCGGTGTCCTGTGTGAATCTAAGTGTGCGTTCTCTAATTCTCTCCTTCTCTCTCTCGGAGGACCTGAGCCCTAGGACCATGCCCCAGGATTACCTGACATGATGACTCCTTGCTGTCCCCAGTCCACCTGGCCGTGCTGCAGCTCCAGTTTCAACTGTTCTGCCTTCTTATTATTCGAACATGCTGATCATTTATGAACATTTGAACATCTTGGCCATGTTCTGTCATAATCTCCACCCGGCACAGCCAGAAGAGGACTGGCCACCCCACATATGCTCTCTCTAATTCTCTCTTTTTTTCTCTCTCTCGGAGGACCTGAGCCCTAGGACCATGCCCCAGGACTACCTGACATGATGACTCCTTGCTGTCCCCAGTCCATCTGACCGTGCTGCTGCTCCAGTTTCAACTGTTCTGCCTTATTATTATACGACCATGCTGGTCATTTATGAACATTTGAACATCTTGGCCATGTTCTGTTATAATCTCCACCCGGCACAGCCAGAAGAGGACTGGCCACCCCACATAGCCTGGTTCCTCTCTAGGTTTCTTCCTAGGTTTTGGCCTTTCTAGGGAGTTTTTCCTAGCCACCGTGCTTCTACACCTGCATTGCTTGCTGTTTGGAGTTTTAGGCTGGGTTTCTGTACAGCACTTTGAGATATCAGCTGATGTACGAAGGGCTATATAAATAAATTTGATTTGATTTGATTTGATATAACGATAGCATCCTGCTTGGTTGCTCATTTAGTATTTCTCCAACTCACTCCTTTACCAGAGGGGAACTGGTTGTGGTTTCTGCTGTCTGGTCCAGGAAATAAACAATATGTGCACTCATCACCAGGATGGACTATTAGGGTAATGCTTCAGAGATTTCCTCCATATAACATGATGAACTGGCCCGTGATGCTTTCAGAGTAATTAAGATGTGCCAAACGCTGAGCCTGATTAGCCTATGATTGGTAGTCCTTTCTGATGGAGGAATATCCACCAGTGTCTTATCATAATATCCTCCTCGGTTTGTCATGATCCAAGACATATTGGATTGGAGTGGTTTGTGTGCATTTGCGTGTGTGTGTGTGTAGTTATAACAGCTCTGGAATGAAGATGAATTAATAATCTTAATCTCTTTCATGGAGAGAAGCTAGCATGACCTCTGCCATCTCCCTGTCTGTATCGTTTTGGGGACGGAGAAATTAATTCCTGCCTATTGTGACTGCAATTAGCACTGTCATCTCAATTAGGCCCCAGTTCTGTGGTCATTGTGCAGAAATGGACAGGCTGAAAATAGGCACACAAATGAGACCTTTTCAGCATTGATTAATGTAAGAAAGAGACAAAGAAAGCATTCTACAGGACACCAGTCAGTCACCTCTATCATGTGATCTCATTATGTAAACCCATGAATCCAAAGCATGTGCATCGTCCTATTGTGACAGGTGTGTGATGTAGGAGATCACCCCAGGTTATGTATAGGCTATTGCTTTCACATTGGATTTACATATTTAGCCTGTAAAAAAGTGGGCAATGTTTATATGATCCTCTTACAACAGGCCCATTTTTACCACATTCTTGCCAGCATACACCTTTATAGCTCCTGTTTGCATGCCGGAGACGAGTGGTAGTAGTGGTGTGCAGATGTGGGTGGGCTCTATTTTAATAAATCCATTGAGAATATATACCATCAAAATGAAATCAATTACTTATTTGTTTATGCAGATCCTAAGAAACACAAGCTTAATAAATTGTATTTTCAAAAGAATAGCATATATTTTTGTTTAATTAGGTCTATGTTATGGGTCTGTGCTGCCATGGAGTTTAGAGCATAGTGTGTGCCAATGCCGCCTCAGCATTATGGCTGCCTTTCATACTAAGCCATTGGCAGAACTTAACCTAAATGATTACTAGGTCATTAGGCGGACATAAAAATGTCAGCTTTGATATCGGCGATACCTTTCAGATATAAGGAAAAGGCGGGAAAAAGTTAGCGGTATGGTAAAGTTGGCAGAAAAACGTCTTGGTAGAGTCACCTACATTGACGAACCAGTAAAAGGTTCTCTCTTTGTATGGAATCATCTTCCAACAGCCTTGGAGAGGTTAATTCATTAAGGAACAATGGAGGATTCATCTCCTGTCAGTGTCCCTGGAGGGTAACAGGACACCCTGGGCCAGCCTCTCCTCTCCCCTGCTGGGTTCACACCCCAAACAAATGCCATCTACACATCACACTGAGTTATGGACCATCTTATCACAGGGGACCACAGTGCAATAAACACACATGGTCTCTGAGCCCCTCACACAAGTCCCACATCCTTCAGATCTGTCCATCTCTCACCAAGCTCATTATCAGGTCCAGTGTATCTGAGCCTGTCTGTAATATGCAGAGAGACCATGTCTATATGAGAGGTGTTCTGACTCTGGGGTTATTTACGGCATATTAATAAGCTGACAAACATCCCATTTACCAGCCAGCAAGTCCATACACAGCAAACCCATCATTTCTAAAAAGGGCATATTGGGCAGTGATATTCATTATGCCTGAGTTTTTCTATGAAAGGGGTAAACCTAAGCCTTCTCAAGAGGGAGAAGATGATTATCAGTGGGTCCATGGAGGTATTATATATGTGTTGTATTTGACCATTCTCAGGCTGTAGTACTGGCGAATGGCAGGTAGAGTGGTTATGTTCTACCAGTTGCTGAACTAAGAAATAATTGGTCTATTTAGTATACCCCCCAGGAAGACCCTTCCAACAAAACTTGACTTCTTTCACCCACAAACACCTGGAAATAAGTCATGACAAAGCTCTCAAATTGAAGCAGATCATGCTTTGGAAAGTGTTTTAGATAACATTTGCCTATATTAGTTGCTAAATTGGGCCAACTGTGATTATTAGATATGGAATCAAGGTCTTGTTCTTAAAATGGTTTCAGATCGAAGAGAGGAAAAGAGAGGAAAAGAGAGGAGAAGAGAGGAGAGGAAACAAGAGGGTTTTAAAGAGTAACTTTCATGATTCTGGTCACCATTTTGACCGTTTTCAGCTCCTTTTGCCCCTAGCGGTTCAACTCTACCATTGATATCGTGATGTAGAGGCACTTTGAGAAGGTGCCTCTATGTCCTCTCAAGGGAGGGGTTCGGCATGAAATACACTCCCTTCTATGTGTGCTGGTTAGTACCACCTCCAAGCTTACTATAAAAGCAGGTGACAGCATGCCTTATTTGGCAATGGTCTTGGTAAGTGGAGTTTGTCAATATGTGACCAACCAGCTCAAATTGGTCTGATGTAGCAAAATGGGAAAGTAATTCTGTTTTGAAAGTTGATAAACTTGTAAATTCACCTTTGAGAAAATGGCCTTTGAATGTTTTGATACCTAGTGAAGAGTTCTTCTTTGCCTACACCCATTCAGCATTGTTCACATCCTCCACCCATCTCGTTTCGCTCTTGGAGTGTTCAGAGCGCACACTTGACGCTCTGGCCGATGATTTGTGAACCTCTGGATAACATGAAAACAGCCTAACCAGCCCTGCTGGCAACAATTTCATTACGCTATTTTGCCAAAATTTACTGACACCAGCCAAATTCAATGAGTGTTGTGTGTTTGTAAATTCATCAGTTATTCTTCGCTCTGGCATACTCAGACTGAATTTACGAATGTACCCAAAATGGTTACTTGCATAGTGGAGTCTTTTGTTAAGACATGTATCTTGCTAGCTAGGTAAAAAAATAACCTATCTAGGTAAACAATGTGTAAGATCACACACGTCACGTAATGTTAGCTAGCGAGCAAGCCAGCTAATGTTAGCTAGTTAAACAACAATGAACATAGTGCCAAATCATGTCGTTACTATCCTGTTAGCTAGCTAACATTAGGCTCTAACTAGCCAAGCAAAAGGCTCTGGGATACGAATAATAACATCATACATGTAACGTTAGCTAGGCAGCCAGCCAGTTAAAGTTAGCTAGCTAACAGTACACTTTAGCTTAAGACATGTAGCTAGCTAGCTAGGTAAACAATGACCCTAGCTCGGTAAACAACGTGTAAGATCATACAACATGTAAGTAACATAACGTTAACTAGTTAAACAACAATGAACATTATGCCAACTCAAGACGTTACTACGCCTCGCATGAATCTGCTGGTAGTGGTAGCTAACCAACCAGGTCTAATGTTAGCTAGCTAACATTAGGCTCTAACTAGTCAAGCAAATGGCTCAGAGATACGAATAATAACATCATACACGTAATGCTAGATAGCGAGCCAGTCAGCTAACGTCAGCTAGCTAGCTAACAGTACGCTTTAGCTTGAAATTAAACCACTTTGTCAAAATTAGAAATATGTCATATCTGAAAACGTAGCTAGCTAGACTATCTTACATCATCATGCACGATGGACATGTCTCCCTGTCACGGATGCCATGCCATGGTTGCCCTTAGTTTGAAGATGTAATCCGTAGACAGGTGTTTTCGCCATCTCTTTAGCAATCATACTATAATTCCACTGATTTGAAAACTTGATCCTCCAGAAACTGGAGATCAACATGTATGCAGCTTCACTACACTATACATATTTTTTTTATGTCACGTTCGACAGGATTACCAACACAGACTTACCAGCTCAAATAGACAGAAGCCCTTTATATGGAAAACCAATCTGAACTCCTCTTTCGGCATGTCCAGCCCACTCATTGTCTCAGCCAATCATGGCTAGTGGGAAAGTTGATGACAAACTAGGCTCGTAATTTAACAATTGTATTCTTATTTACTGATGGCATACACGTTTGTTATTAAGGCACATGAAAGTTTGGATGTTCCAGAAGGAATTTCTGTCAAAAAATACTTTGTGATAAAAAAAAAGAGTTTACATTCAAATGGCTCTCCTGTGAAGTAGTGATCCACGACAAATGCCTAGTTTCTTGAAACGAGTCACATATATTTTGCATGATGTGTCAATGACTTGACTACTGACATTACACAAAATGCTAAAGGCAATAAGGCACATTAAGACATATGACCAAAATTCAACGTGTTTGCTTAGCGTTTCATACACATCTATGTGCTTTTACAAAGAAAACAAACCATGTAGGCTATGAGGATCATACGTTTAGATTCATAGCTACCTCTATCATAACAAGAAATAGATGATAATGGTAGTCATGTCAATTCATTGTATTTTTTCCCAACCACTATGCCTGATTAGTGGCGCAGTCTGCTAAGACAGTTCAACGGTTGTGAATTCTAACACCACATGGGGTAGATATATTTATTTTTCAAATCTTTATTTACAATATTCATACCATGCACGCACACTTCTAATTCTGAAAAGTGATAGCATAAGTGTGAGTGGGGTTGCCCTGGTAGTAGTTGTAGGTTTCATATCGTACCCAAGACCAATCTGTGAGTTCATTTTAACCATTGGAAAAAGAGCTACTGCGTAAATACTGCAATGCGGATTCCCAACACAATACCGCAATAAATGTGAATTCACATTTCAAAGATTTTTCTTGTGCCGCATAGGGGATTCAAATTTACAGCGCATGTGGCAATAGACGTCAGAGTCTTATTTACTCCTGATGCACGTAGTTGTATTATCAGAGCATGCCAGTGGACGTCTGGTAACTATACTTTAGTGAGAAAGTGTTGGGATCAGGAACAACTACATCTATCCACCCCCAAAATTAATAGTTATGAGCAATTCCCCCCACCCACAACTTCAACATTTGAAGGGGTTGGACAAAGGCTAAATAAGAGGTTGAGAGTTACACTACAAAGAAGGAGAGCAGGAGATAATTAGAGAGACAAGACTGAGGCAAGCTGGGAGTTTGGAGAGGAGGGGTTATAACAACACAATCATATGTAGGCCTAATTGTATAACAATCACATAGAAAATGTAGCAATTGTTGTGTAATTACACAGCAATTATAAATAAATTACATTCAGTAGAACTAAATTATACTGAAGCCATTTATGTAATACTTCTGGAGGGTAATGATGATGTCATATAGACCCAGACCTCAGTTCAGCACAACAAGCTCTATGAGAACAGACTATTGTTCATCAAGGACAGATGAAGCTTATTTGGTGCTCTTCACTGCATGATCCCATACTTTCGAAGTTGGAGCTAGGAATAGGAGGAAAACGTAATGTTCCATAACTACCCTCGACATGGTAAATATTATCTCCTGAGTTTGTGCTCCAGTTTGTGCTCCAAAACACCCAGTCGGGGCTAGCAATTTCTCACAATCCAGCATCTGTGAATAAGCATGCACAGTCTGCAATGTTCACGGTGTTAAAATAAATACCTTACTGGCGCAATCAAATGAATGGAGGACATGCAAAAGCACATCCTCCTCACACGGGCACACTTGGTGAAACAGGTCCCCTGAGGTACAGTCGTAAGACCTGCAGAGAATACTAATTATCTCATTGAGGTGGCAGGTAGCCTAGTGGTTAGAGCGTTGGGCCAGTAACAAAAAGGTTGCTAGATCGAATCCCAGAGCTGACAAGGTAAATATCTGTCGTTCTGCCCCTGAACAAGGCAATTAACCCACTGTTCCTAGGCTGTCATTGTAAATAATAATTTGTTATTAATTGACTTGCCTAGTTAAATAAAGGTTAAATAAAAAAATAACAATTGACAGAGATAAAACTTCTTAAAAAAAAAAACCTATTGTTTCTACTTGTATCCTTATTTATGTCCCTTGTGATTTATGAAATAAGCAGTTATTTACATAGCAGTGATCGTCAGATCATCATCATATGTAAAGAGCACATGATTTGTATTGTCATTTCTCTAGAGGGACCTTGAGCACACAGTACTGCAGTGATGTGTGTACAGTACAGTACAAGTACAGCCACCCCTCAAGCCCACCCATGCAAGGCAGTGTGTTTGAGTCATAGGCTGGCTGGCCACACACAAGGAGGTCTGTGTGGAGTTTGATTTCCAGGGCTGGTCTATCGGACACAGGAAGGTCTGTTTGGAGTTTGATTTCCAGGGCTGGTCTGTCAGACACAGGAAGGTCTGTTTGGAGTTTGATTTCCAGGGCTGGTCTATCAGACACAGCTCAGCACAACTGATTGAGCCGTCTCTCATTATGAGAACAAACAACAAGACGGTCTGGATCTCTCTCTAAAGAGGAGGATGAATTTCTGCTTTACTGCTTTACCAAATATAGGAGCATAATGTGCAGCATCTGTAAACCACCCCCCAAAACACACACACACACACACACACACACACACACACACACACACACACACCTTCTGTATTACAGAACTGTGCTGACCCACTGTGTAAACTAATTGATATAGAAAGTGCATGCTTCAACAAGATCTGCTGGGGGACTGACAGATTGATTATTGAAGCAACTTAGATTTAGCGTTTAAGTGAAAAATCGTCATGTCGTCACAACACAGTACACCAGACAAACTCCCACACCACCAGAAGTCCACACTATTTGACTGGGCCAAGCAAAGAGAGAAAGAGCGAGAGCGAGAGAGAGGTGAAGAGAGATGAGGGGGCAGGGAGAGAGAGAGGTAAAGGAGGAAGGAGAGAGGGAGAGTAAACTCAGAGAAAACTATCAGTGAACTGAACTCAGTTGGGTTTTCTGAAGTCTGTTGATTGAACAAATCCAAAATATTTTGTCATCCACATATTCAATTCTACCAAAGAACACAATTTTGTCTCAATTCTGTGTCTCCTCTTCTCAGACGAGCCATCTCAGTCTATACCTACACCTCCAACCCACACAGCCTTATCCACACACACACACCCCAATGCTTCTCTTAAAAGTATTTGTGCAAAGACAAAGACAATATCACCGCTGTGCTAACCTAAAGGCCCTGTCAAGTTTAAGAGAGTAATGGCGGGTCTAAAAAAACACCTCACTTGAAGAAACATACTCACAGTGACAGAACAATTCCAGGGGCTGTTGGGTAGGATCAACACGGTGGGGCACCAAATACCTGCAGGCTCATCCTGGCTGTCTGTTGGTTCTTTATATCTCACACGCAGCCGCACCTTTGGATAGACTAGAGCTGTAGAGCTAAATCTCTACAAACTCCATCTAGCTGAAGTAATTCAAACAAACCTCTTAGTGGAACAAGCTGTTCAATGCTTTTGTCTCTCTTTCCATTACTGGCCATCCACTCTTATTTTCTTGCTGAAACTAGCTAAAACGCATCTGTGGTTGGGTAGGTTGAATGAGAACTTAAAAGATATTTGGTGTTAGTTAAACTTGCCCAACACACCTGGTTGGTCAATGTCAGTGGTTGTATGGAAGGAAGAGGGGCTTAGAGTACCTGAAATATCCGTCCCTCTGTCCTGGTCCAAGGACTCCTCTGTCTCCGGTGTCTTGGCCTCTGTCTGTGTGACGAGCTCGGGCACAACGAAGCCAGTGTGGTGGAAGCCGCTCTGGGAGGACAGCGGAGCAATGTAGTGCGTTAGGTCCCCTGTATTGATCTCAATGAATGGCCAGGCATGGAGTTGCCTCTCCTGTGGGTGAGAGAGAGAAAGAGACAGAGAAAGAGAGTTCAAACTGCATGTTTGATTCCCATTGGCAAGAGGCAGTCTATTTTGTCAGATCTGCCCTCCAATCCTGAGCTTTTCTAAGGCTCAGCCATTCTGTATCCAAAAAGCACTTATCTCAACAATGTAGGGTGAGTTATTCTAAAGAAAGACTACGTCCTTCTCTAAAGACAGCTGCTGTTGACCAGAAAGACTTGTCAGCTTGACCATGTACCACATCACTAAGCCCTGCGTTTCTCCCATAACAATAAACAGAGCTGTGAACCATTAAACTGATTTTAAGCTAATTTCTCTCCTCTCCCACTCTAGAGTGCAACACAAAACAGTCCTGAAAGAGACTCTTTCCAGAGGTATAAGATTGCCCCCTGCTTTAAACCTTTATTTCACTCTCTGCTCATTAATGTTTAAAGCTAGGCAGTTTGCTTATCCAGCACACCCTGATTGGAACAAGGCTGTGTGAGAGATGAGCGCACATGCCCACACACACACAAGCACTACATTTAATGAGCCAATCTCTTTTGTCTGGAACAAAGACATCAGCCATTTTTTTTTTAATTAAAGGACTAATAAAACAAAAAAACAAGTTTCACAGCATCAATATGCCGTATAACCTCATTCACTGTGGTGAGGTAGTCAACATGAGGATTGATATATACCCATATTCCACAAGTACTATGATCCATACTGTATAGCAGCACATATTGACCTTTGATGGAGGATAAGTCTCAGCAAATGGAATCATCCTTAGAGCAGGGGCAAATTGCTGCCTTAGAGGGACAACCTCTAGACCCATGTAGAAGAACTGTACCCTTCCAAAGAAAGCAGCACATTAGGTTTCTCAAGCCAACCTGTTTTGTTGTCCTTGAATTCCAAAAACCCAATGATCACCATGTTTCTGCAGGTTTAAAATGAGAGCCGTTAGCTTCTCACAATCCCACTACTGCTACATCGGGGCTCAACTATACTGTTATGTGAAAGAGTCCATTCCAATGAGAAGCTATGCGTGTTATGCAGATGGGCAGAAGGCATCAGACAAGAAGAGAAGAAGAGAAGATCAGAGAGGAACGACATGATGAAACCCTCCCAGTGTGCTGACATAACACTATTATACTGTATACAGTATGTATGGTGCGTGAATAGGAATTCATGACATGTGCGATATGTTCCTCCACATGCGAGGCATTAACATTCCATTTATATAGAGCCATATGTCTACATAGTCACTTTCCTAGGGTAGAGGGAGGCAGATGTGTGATGAAAGAGGGGAGTTTATACATTTAATTCCAAAACGCTATATATCAATTTTCATACATATTAATACATTCGCTTTTTTTTGTTTAAAGAACTTCTAAAACAGATTGGTGTGTTTTTTAAGTATCTAATTATGGCATGGGGTTGTTTATGGACAGACATGTATTTGTTTGAAACCTACCACTAGATGGTTTAATTTCAGAGATAAACAATCACATTTCAATTTATATCCACCTCACTCCTTTTGTGACTACGGGGCAGTATTTTCATTTTTGGACAAAAAACGGGATATTTTGTCAGGACAAGATGCTAGAATATGCATATAATTGACAGTTTAGGATAGGAAACACTCTAAAGTTTCCAAAACTGTAAAAATATTGTCTGTGAGTATAACAGAACTGATGTTGCAGGCGAAAGCCTGAGAAAAATCCAATCCGGAAGTGACTCATCTTTTGAAAGCGCTGTGTTCCAATGGGTCCATATTGAGCAGTGAATGGGCTATCAACCAGATTACTCTTTCTCCGTATTCCCGAAGGTGTCTACAGCATTGTGACGTAGTTTTACGCATTTATGTTGAAGAATACCCGTAGGCGGCTACATTGCGCAAGTGGTCACCTGATGCTCCCAGAGAGATTCTCGCATAAAATACAGAGGTAGCCATTACTCCAATCGGTCCTACTGAAAAACTAATTGTCCCGATGGATATATTATCGAATAGATATTTGAAAAACACCTTGAGGACTGATTATAAACAACCTTTGCCATGTTTCTGTCGATATTATGGAGCTAATTTGGAATATTTTTCGCCATTTTCGTGACTGCAATTTCTGGGCGATTTCTCAGCCAAACGTGAAGAACAAACGGAGCTAGTGGCCTACAAAAATAATATTTTTGGAAAAAAGAAAGATTTGCTATCTAACTGGGAGTCTTGTGAGTGAAAACAGCCGAAGCTCAAAGGTAAACGATTTAATTTGATTGCTTTTCTGGTTTCCGTGACCAAGTTGACTGCTGCTAGCTGGACAAAATGCTATGCTAGGCTATCGATAAACTTACACAAATGCTTGTCTAGCTTTGGCTGTAAAGCATATTTTGAAAATCTGAGATGACAGGGTGATTAACAAAAGGCTAAGCTGTGTCTCAATATATTTCACTTGTGATTTTCATGAATATGAATACGGACGTGGACGTGGACCCCACTCCAACAAAGTGTTAGTCCACTTGCATCGCGTCCTTTGATTGGCGACCCTCGCCGCCGACCTTGGTCTAGTAACCCTCACCAAGGGCCCCACTGGACTGAGGGGCAGCTCGGGACTGAGGGGCAGCTCGGGACTGAGGGGTAGCTCGGGACTGAGAGGAAGCTCGGGACTGAGAGGAAGCTCGGGACTGAGAGGAAGCTCGGGACTGAGAGAAAGCTCGGGACTGGGAGGAAGCTCGGGACTGAGAGGAAGCTCAGTACTGAGAGGAAGCTCAGTACTGAGAGGAAGCTCAGGCAGGTAGTTGGCTCTGGCAGATCCTGGCTGACTGGTGGTTCTGGCAGATCCTGGCTGACTGGCGGATCCTGGCTGACTGGCGGATCTGGAAGATCCTGGCTGACTGGCGGATCTGGAAGATCCTGGCTGACCCTGGCTGACTGGCGGATCTGGAAGATCCTGGCTGACCTGGAAGATCCTGGCTGACCCTGGCTGACTGGCGGCTCTGGCTGCTCCATGCAGACTGGCAGCTCTGGCTGCTCCATGCAGACTGGCAGCTCTGGCTGCTCCATGCAGACTGGCAGCTCTGGCTGCTCCATGCAGACTGGAAGCTCTGGCTGCTCCATGCAGACTGGCAGCTCTGGCTGCTCCATGCAGACTGGCAGCTCTGGCTGCTCCATGCAGACTGGCAGCTCTGGCTGCTCCATGCAGACTGGCAGCTCTGGCTGCTCCATGCAGACTGGCAGCTCTGGCGGCTCCATGCAGACTGGCAGCTCCCTGCAGACTGGCGGCTCCTTGCAGACTGGCAGCTCCTTGCAGACTGGCAGCTCCTTGCAGACTGGCAGCGCTGAACAGGCGGGAGACTCCGGCAGCGCTGTAGAGGAGAAAGGCTCTGACTGCGCTGGACAGGCGGGAGACTGCGGCAGCGCAGAACAGGTGTGAGACTCCGGCAGCGCTGTAGAGGAGGAAGGCTCCGGCAGCGCTGTAGAGGAGGAAGACTCCGGCAGCGCTGTAGAGGAGGAAGGCTCCGGCAGCGCTGTAGAGGAGGAAGGCTCCGGCAGCGCTGGACAGGCAGGAGACTCCGACAGCGCTGTAGAGGAGGAAGGCTCCGGCAGCGCTGTAGAGGAGGAAGGCTCCGGCAGCGCTGGACAGGCAGGAGACTCCGACAGCGCTGTAGAGGAGGAAGGCTCCGACAGCGCTAGAGAGGCGGGAGACTCCGGCAGTGCTGTAGAGGCGGGAGACTCCGGCAGCGCTGTAGAGGAGGAAGGCTCCGGTAGCGCTGTAGAGGAGGAAGGCTCCGGCAGTGCTGTAGAGGAGGAAGGCTCCGGCAGCGCTGGGCAGGCGGGAAACTCCGGCAGCGCTGGAGAGGAGGAAGGCTCTGGCAGCGCTAAACAAGCGAAGCGCACTGAAGGCCTGGTGCGTGGTGCTGGCACTGGTGGTACTGGGCCGAGAACACGTACAGGAAGCCTGGTGCGGGGAGCTGCCACCGGAGGGTTGGTGTGTGGAGGTGGCACAGGCTGGACCGGACCGTGAAGGCGTACTGGAGATCTTGAGAGCAGGGCTGGCACAGGACGTGCAAGGCTAGGGAGGTGCACAGGAGGCCTGGTGCGTGAGGCTGGCACAATCTTCACCAGCCGACTAACACGCACCTCAGGACGAGTATGGAGCCCTGACCCAGGTGCCATCAAATCCCCGACACGCTCCGTCGGGCGAATTCCATGCCTAATGCACCAACACAGCAACTCCCTCATAACTCTCCTCCAATTTCCCCATGAACTCCTTCACAGTCTCTGCTTCGCTCACCTCCAACACCGGCTCTGGTTCTGGTTTCCTCCTTGGCTCCTTACGATAAACAGGGGGAGTTGGCTCAGGTCTGACTCCTGACTCTGCCACACTCTCCCTGTCATTTTGGGGCTGACTCTCGGGCTTCCTTCCACGCCGCCGTGTTCGTCTCTCCAACTCCATTCTCCTATAACCCTCTTCACACTGCTCCAGCGAATTCCAGGCGGGCTCCGGCACTGGGTTGACCGCCCACCTGTCTATTTCCTCCCAAGTCGTATAATCCAGACTTTGTTGCTCCTGCTGCCGCTGCCTGTCACCACGCCGCTTGGTCCTGTTGTGGTGGGTGATTCTGTTACGGTTCTCTTCTTCATCCTCCTTTGAAGAGGAGGTGTAGCAGGGATCGGACCAAAATGCAGCGTGGTAATTTTGATACATGTTTAATAAACGAATAAACACGAACAATACAAAACAAGAAACATAACGTGAAAACCTAAACAGCCTATCTGGTGCAAACAAACACAGAGACAGGAACAATCACCCTTGAAACACTCAAAGAATATGGCTGCCTAAATATGGTTCCCAATCAGAGACAACGATAAACACCTGCCTCTGATTGAGAACCACTTCAGGCAACCATAGACTTTTCTAGACAACCCCACTATACCACAATCCCAATACCTACAAAACACACCACATAATTAACCCATGTCACACCCTGGCCTGACCAAATTAATAAAGAAAACACAAAATACTAAGACCAGGGCGTGGCACATAATTTTATTAAAGTCCACTATTGTGGCTAATCCTTATTGTGGCTAGCTTCACATAGATGAGTCCGACCACCATTAATCAAATAAAAACTGTCTTATAAATTAGGGTTATTTTAGATGATGACACCTAGTTACATAGTTAGCTAGCTAACTATAGCTACTGAAACAGATGTCCTTTTGCTATGTTTTTGGGGAAGAACATTGTTTGCATCCATGAGCTAACTAGCTTTAAAAAAAATGTCCAGCACTGTAGGTGCGCGAGACAACTTTACCAGCATCAATGAATCATTGTAATGTAAAATACAAGTGATAGTGTAATCAATGTGTAATAACTACATAAAAAATGAATGAATGCGTTAAATTATTATGTGACGTGCAGTCATATTCAGGTCCTGATTGGTCAACAAGCTTATTTGACACGTCAAATAGGGTTATCTACTGGTCTTTTTTTTTTTTTGACAAGCAAAGACCCAAACGGCGTTCCATAGAAATCCTGGTTGAGAATGAAACGACTGAACAAATGAACAACGAAACAGCACAGTAAGTAAGTGAAAGAAATTGGTTTTGATGATGTTTTACTGGTAATGGGGACATACGTAAATGCCACCAAAATAACTTTTTGGTCATTGTGGTGTGTGTGTAACCTTTATTTAACTAGGCAAGTCAGTTAATAACAAATTATTATTTACAATGACGGCCTACCCTAGACGACGCTGGGCCAATTGTGCGCCGCCCTATGGGACACCCAAACACAGCGGGATGTGATACAGCCTGGATTCGAACCAGGGACTGTAGTGACGCCTCTTGCACGGAGATGCCATGCCTTAGACAGCTGCGTCCATGTGTGTGTTAACTGTTTAACTGTACTAGAATGATTAAAAGGGGGCAAAATGTTTTAATATCGGTTATCGGTATATATTTTTTTGTTGGAAAGGAAAAGTATCAGTATCGGCCAAGAATGTCATATCGGTGCATCACTAGTTTTAATCTTATCCTGCAGCTAGCTAGTTCTGCTCGTCCGTGGTATGAATCACCTGATACACATAAACCCCCCCCAGCCCCCAGGGCTACTGCCATATGCAAACATTTATTGCGTGGGTCGGGTGAGGACACAAGGAGAAATGAGGGGCATTTCTCTTCAAACTTCAGCAACACTCCTGTAGTATATGATAGATACTGTGGCATCACTGTGACAGGCAGAGGGAAGCGTTTACTAAGATTGATTTGACAGATAAAATAACATACTAGATAATACATATTAGCTGCATTAGTGGTCTCTGATATCTCTAATAGCATTGCTCTGATAGAACAATCAAGAAGATTTCTTTCCCCAGGATGACATTAGTGTACAGCTCAACAGCTCATTGAAACACAAACAAAGCCAGTCACTGAAACACACACCGGAGAAGCCAGTCACTGAAACACAGCAGAGAAGCCAGTCACTGAAACACAGCAGAGAAGCCAGTCACTGTAAAATACTTGGGGATACAGTGAATTATGTTGATTACAATCTGATGGCATAATCATTTTTGACTCAAAGAATTTGCCACTATTACAGGAGGTAATGGTTTGCTGAGACTGTTACAAACCGCTCTGCCGCTAGCATTATCCCGAGCCCGGTTATTGTCAAGCGGCTATTTAAAGCCTGATATGATTTACAGTCCATCTCACAAAAGTAGAAGTCATTCAAAAATCAAGGTGAATACAAATAAGGATGAATTACATTGGTTTACCAATGGCAGGGACCAACACAGAGCAGAGGTGATTTGTAAAGGCATTTCGCAAATGTCACTACAAATCCACTCTAAAGGCACCAATAGTGTTCAAATTATAGGGCATATTTTCTGGACATATCAGGACTTGCTGTAGTGTTTGTGTGCTGGTGTTGTTGTGACTGATAAAGATGACATGAAAGCTGAGAGATATCTTCTATTGAGAAAGTAATTAACCTCCTAGACCTCCACAGCTTCAGGACACAACAGACGATCACACTACCACACACACGCCTTAATGGATGAACAGCTCCAATGGAATGCATCCATTAGAGAGAGAGAGAGAGAGACTGTGGATGGAAACGTGGTTTATGCTAGTAAAGTCATACTGTATACATTTTTTTTATCATGATAGCTGTGATGGAAACAGGAAGTTTCGGTACAATTTTATAAACGTTGACAGATAATATGTTCGTTTGACATAGCGGGATCTGTCGTTCCGCCCTTGAACAAGGCAGTTAACCCACTATTACCCGGTAGGCTGTCATTGTAAATAAGAATTTGTTCTTAACTGACGTGGCTAGTTAAATAAAGGTTAAATAAATAGTGGAGGGTCACATAACTTGTTATTGATGACATTTCTATATTTCTCAGTGTTTTATAACGAGTTGCTTATTAGGCTATGCACTGAGTATACAAAACAATGACCTTTATAGAATGGAGCAGCATAAACAGACTCAAATCTGCTCTTTCCATGACAGGCTGACTAGGTGCATCCAGGTGAAAGCTATGATCCCTTATAGATGTCACCTGTTAAATCCACTTCAAATCAGTGTAGATGAAGGGGAGGAGACAGGTTAATATTAGGAAGGTGTTCCTAATGTTTGGTATACTCAGTGTATATCCATGTGTGCCCTATGCTGCCCCCCCATCTCTGAGTCTCTGCTGGGCGTACAACATCAAGTGTGCCTAAAAGGCCACATTATGGTTATGAATGTGTTTCTTCCTGTCATTTAGACAATGACTAGCCCAGTTAGCTCTAGTGTATGCTAACTTGCTACCTAGAAACTTCACTAATAGTAAATGCTACCTTATAGCCTTTTAGCTATTTTACACAGAATTCTACATTTTTAAGAGAGAGCTTTTCAATTGGCATTTCTCCCCCTGTTTTCAGTCACAGGTGGGGACTGGATTAGATGCAGTGGAGGTGGTGGGCTCATTTTACTGGGGATAACTTTATGTGACCTACAGGGACAAATTAGAATTGTGCAATAGCAGAGCATAAGAGAGTTGCCACATCAATATTACACTGAGTTTACATGTTCTCAGCAATCCACTTTGTTTTAATGATTATTAAGGGTATAGGGGAGGGTCACCTGTTTTTTTTCTTCTTCAAGAGTTCTGGGAGGGTTTAGGTAAAAATAGATTTTGCTGAAGTAAGGGCCATCCATTTTCATTTCAGAGAGTTCAGATTTTCTCCATGAAACCGTTATTATAAATAACATTCACCCCCTAACCACTTAATCATTAAGAAAGAGCTTGTGAATAATGGATGGCCAACAGTGGCCGTTAGATTTACGGCCCATCGGCGCCCCGCCTGTTCCATTTGTCACCCACACTGATCCTGCCCTCTGCCATAATTACTCCCTGATTTGACAGCCAAACATAAATAAAGATACCACCCACATGCATTACTCATTAATGATAAATAGATTAGTACATTCTTTGTCTCCTGGTAGCTCATTTTCTCCTCGGACGCAATCAGATATCTCCCTCCCACCGCAGGGGAAATAAAAAAAGAGATAGATTAACTGGCCTGTCATAATCAAAATGGCGCTCCTGGCGTGAACGTTTTTAATTACAATGGGAGGATGTGGGATTTCCTTCCTCCTGCCCTTTTCCCCGCATCGCAATCCTGCATCACTGTGTTCCTGGTTGGAGGAGATCCATTTCCATGGTCGGCGGCACAGGAGTAAACATGCTTCCAGTTAACCTGCTCAGTCTGGGGCTGGAGGTTTAATCAGGGGCTTCTGGGACAGAGATGGGCTCTGCTCTCATATGGAGAACAGAGTGGACCTCTTTGAATCTATACAGCACATTATAGCTTAGCATAGAACAGCACAGCACAGGAGAGCTTAGCATAAACAGCACAGCACGTCTGCCAAACTGTTAACTCCTGTGTGGAGCATTGGTTAAGAATAGCCCTAACCACATGCAAAGAAGAGACTAAAAACCATTAGACAAGGATACATGTTGGTTATCACAATTATACAATACATGTTTATTGGATTGCTATGTATATTTCTCTGTAAATAGGCAGCCAGTAAACAGCATATTATGATGAGCAGTATGCTGATGTTCGTTACTGTATTTGGCAGTAGTAACAAAGCCTTTATAATCCTTCCAAAATAGTAGACGTGGTTGTGTTACTTTTCTCCCCGTTACATGACCCGCTCCTCAATAATTCAGGAGCTTTATAAGGCATTGATGAAAATGTAGTGTTTTTCTGGGTTAAAGAGGCATTTAAGCGGCTCCTGTGCTGCACAATAATTGGTCTTATTACTTCATCAAATTATTTCATCTTGTTTCCTCATGTAAAAAGTATATGGGTCTGGGGTTAGTCTAAAGAGTGGCTTTTTGCAGAGCTAAAGACACAGAGCTAATCTCAGGCTATAGAGCTAAAGACACAGAGCTGATCTCAGGCTATAGAGCTAAAGACACAGAGCTGATCTCAGGCTATAGAGCTAAAGACACAGAGCTGATCTCAGGCTATAGAGCTAAAGACACAGAGCTGATCTCAGGCTATAGAGCTAAAGACACAGAGCTGATCTCAGGCTATAGAGCTAAAGACACAGAGCTGATCTCAGGCTTTAGAGCTAAAGACACAGAGCTGATCTCAGGCTATAGAGCTAAAGACACAGAGCTGATCTCAGGCTATAGAGCTAAAGACACAGAGCTGATCTCAGGCTATAGAGCTAAAGACGCAGAGCTGATCTCAGGCTATAGAGCTAAAGACAGAGCTGATCTCAGGCTATAGCGCTAAAGACACAGAGTTGTGTATAGGAACACAGGTTATTTGAAGATCAAACTAGGCTTTAGCTTCTAGATACACACATCTTAACAGGAGGAAAGCTCTCTTCATATCGAGCTGTGAAGTCTGATAAGAAAATATCTACTCTTCCCACACTGTGCTTATCTACCCAGCCATTCCCACTACAATTCACCCATGCGCCTTTCCATTCTTATCTCGTCCTATGTATTATAACGAAGGAATGCTTTATAGATTATTTAACCAACATGCTATGGTTGATATATAGGACTGACATCCACAACAACAGCCATTCAACTGAACCGAAATGCCAGAACTACCTCCCTGACAGAATACGCAGGCTACTGTACAAACCAAAGACTGGTATGCTTAGTGTGAAAACTCCCTAGTCTGGACAATGAGCCTGATCTCGAGGTGCAGTGTATCAGTGATAACTACTAACTACGGATGCACCGATATGACATTTTTGGCCGATACAGATATATTCCTTGCCTCCAAAAACAACGATACAGATATTTAAAATTTTACCGGCCTTTTAACCAGTCTAATACAGTGAAATAGTTCAAACACACATGGACCCAGCGGTCTAAAGCACTGCATCTCAGTGCAAGAGGCATTACTACAGTCCCTGGTTCGAATCCAGGCTGTATCATATCTGGCCATGATTGGGAGTCCCATAGGGCAGCATACAATTGGCCCAGTGTCGTCCGGGCCGTCATTGTAAATAAAAATGTGTTCTTAACTGACTTGCCTAGTTCAATAAAGGTTACACACAAGAGTTATTTTGTTGCCATTTACGTATGTCCCCATTACCAGTAAAACATCATCAAAACCTATTTCTTTCACTTACTTGCTGTGCTATTTCGTTGTTCATTGTTCAGCCGTTTCATTCTCAACCAGGATTTCTACGGAATGCTGTTTGGGTCTTTGCTTGTCAAAAAAGATACATGTCAAATAACACTATTTGATGTGTCAGATAAGTCTGGTGGCCAATCAGGACCTGAATATGACCGCATGTCACAATCATTTAAAGCGTTCATACATCATTTACGTAGTTATTACACTATGACTCATATTTATATGTCACAATGATTCATTGACACGTATGCTATGATGCCTGTAAATGTGTCTCGCGCACCTACGGTGCTGTTCATAAAAAAAAGCTAGCTAGTTCATGGATGCAAACAATGTTCTTCTCCAAAAACACAGCAAAAGGACATCTGTTTCAGTAGCTATATAGTTAGCTAGCTAACTATATAGCTAGGTGTCATCATCTAAAATAACCCTAATTTAGAAGAGTTCTTATTTGATTAATGGTGGTTGGAGCCATCTATGTGAAGCTAGCCACAATAAGGATTAGCCACAATAGTGGACTTTGTGGTTAGTTTTAAAAATAAAAGTATGTCATCATTTTAATATTAGTATTGATTTGCATCACTGTCAATGACATCTTTTATTTTGAAGGCAAACCACAAATTCCACTATTGTGCCTAATCCTTATTGTTGCTAGCTTTACAACACATAACCCGGTCCAGTCGGGTCGCACTAGCCAAGTGGCAACCTAGCAAATACTTACTCATAAGGATTCCTAAATCATTGCTAAAAATAATGAAAATGACTGCAGTTTCTACTCGTCATTGTTCTCAGGCTGGTTGTATTGGTGCTAGCTAGGTACCAAGCTAAAGCTAGCTACCCCAGAAGTTGCGGTTGAACAAGTAATGCTTTATTACCAACGTGGTATTGTAAACACATCGTTTGTGGCCGGTGTTTGCAGACTTTTTTGTACAGCTTTGACAGTGCTACTGTATCTTTTTTGACACTCAAAGACCAAAACGGCGTTCCATAGTGTGTATATTGTGAAGCTAATAGCAATGACGCTATTACTGTGTAACTCCGGTAGGGCAACATCTGAAAAATAGCGTACTTGGTAGTGTGTACCAGTGCTCGACCAGTCGGCGAAAGCCAACATCACCCATGACAGAGAACGGTTGATTGTCAAGGGCAATGAATTTCATTATCGTGGCTATAATGGATTTCGCCTTTGAGTTGTCTCCCTGAAATTGACTTACTCTTTAAAATGACTGGTCGACTTGTTGATTGCTCGATCCACACAGCAGACATTGTGGGCTAGGTTAGGAATGCTGTACTGCACGTGTAGTGCAAAATTTTAAATGCCGTCATTACATCATGTACCTACGTTATATAGGTATGGACGGTTGTGGCGTAATCTGCATGGAGCCTTCAGGAAGGAAGGAGGAAATAAAGACAACTCTTTCAGCTCTTTGGGGAGGAGCTCTTGGGTGGCGCGACAGTTTGATTGTGTGTGCTGTGCTGCAGAAGTTTTGTTTGTTTTCAGCGTGTGTAGTTTATAAAGTAATTAACTCAATCATCGGTGTAATCGCTCTAGGCCGTGGTGGTTTTCGTTTGGGACCGCGCCCGTTATGGATCGCATGGATTAGTAACAACATTTTTGCAAAGCTTTAACATACAAACCATCGGACAGTCGAACAGTACACCAGCACACATGAAGACCACAGCTAAGATCTCTTGTTCTCATTCTCTCTTTCTTTTCCCTCTATCATCCCAGTGCTTTACCCTGCAACAGACTGTCTATTTTTCAAATGCACTTCCCATTGAAGTTCATTAGAGCTGGACTATTATTGCCCTGCCAGAAGTATTTGGGTGGACATTTTAGTTAAAAGGGAGGTTGCTTGCAAGTTGTGTATTGTTATTTGAACTGTATTGAGGTGAGGTGTACTAATGACATATGGCTGAGAAGATTGTGGAAATTGTTAAGGCCTTTGTTGTGTCTATGAACACCCCCCACATTCAAACCCTCTGCACTCATCCACTGGAAGATAATACAGATTATTACAAATCCTCTGTTGATGACTGGGTTCTTTCTTGTATGAAGTTGCTTTTAAATTGCTCTGCCATTATTAGTATTATTATTGTATGAGGTATTCTTGGTGGGGTTACCCCTGTGCTGTGATGTGGGTTTTATATGGGGTGTATTCTCTTTTCTCTCCACTGGCTATCTGGTAAACAGGCTACACTCTAGGCAGTCTCTTCTGCTGATGTGAGTGGGTCTGGTAGTGGTACTCTCTCTATTCTACTCTTTTCCTTTCGGCATGGTTAATACCTGCCTGGCGCCCAAACAAAATCTTTCTTTACCCCTCTCTAATAAATACCGCTACACGGTAGCTGTGACATCGGTTTTTAACGTCGGAGTTAAACTAGACATCAGGCCATAACCGATGTTGGCATTTTTAGCTAATATCGTACGATTCCAATATGGTCACCGATACATTGTGCATCCCTACTACTAACCACATGCAAACCCAGCAGCACACACAGAGAGTGAAGAACACTTGCTTCCAACCTGTAAACTTTCTCAGATTTGATATCATTACTTCTCACTGAGTGTGCTGTATGGTGTAATAAAATAGATAATTGTGCTGGAAGCCTTCTAGACAGAGACAGACCGACATGAGAATGGACAAGGAAGTTATCAGAGATAAAAAGACTGTGCTTTAACTATACTTCTTTTCTCCCTAGTTATCTGCATCAAAACAGAGCAGAAACATCCCTGAAACACGTCAACGACATGACACACATCCATTAGCTAGGAAAGTTAGGGGAAAAAACACACATCCAGCACACTGGTGATCTTGGATGCTCCACTAACAATGTAATGGATCTCACACCAACACCAACGTTTCAGTGAAAATACTTTTATCAGAGCATCCATTAGCTGCTATTGCAACAGATGATAAAAACTATCCCTACTACTGGAGAGAGAGTGAAGGTTTTGAGGATGGAGCATTTGGACACAGAGCACCACACTTGAAAACTGTCCTGCAAAATTAATTAGCAAGCAATTGCTTACAATGAAGGCAGATTATCATGAGAGAGCCTCAGCCTCCTCCTGGATCGATGGTGAAATCCCTGACTAATTCATTCAAACAGACCAAGACAAGACAAAGAAACCCAGAGATAGAAAAGCAAAGCAGCGGGGACAAAAAAATGGAGCGAGCACAAATTGATTGAGCAACCGTAGTCAATTGGTATACAAGGACAAGGTTCAACTCCCTCAATACAAACTGCCTAATTAGATTTTCTGCCCTGGAAAGCAAACATTTTTAAGGAAAGAGTTAGCGTCGTTAAGGATAATTAGTTGAATTGGGAAGTTCATTAAGTGTTGGTGTGACTGGAGGTAAGACAGGGAAAATTAGGAGGAGAAAGAGAGTGACAGAGAGAGAGAGAAGGGAGGATCTCGTCTGGGTTTGTCGTGACTTTGCTCTCTGTGGCAGCTGCTCTGAGAGTAGACAGCCTCCCTCTTCATAGACACTATAGGAGTGAAGGAAACACAGGTACTGTAACACCACCCTTGGAGCATTCAAGCCACAGAAACTGTTAGCCCTAGAAGCAGTAGAGGTTGCCTATTCAACATGTATCAATAACTGTAGAGCACTGTGCAGTACAGTACATAGGCCTTACACAAACCACTGGTAATAAACTGAAAAGCAACACTACTTCTGAGTCTTTAAGACACATTTCTCCCTCTTTCAATCACTTAGGCTAGACTCCAATACAGAAGCAGCCTTTTCATTTCCAGATGTGTGATGGTAGCCTTGTTTGCCTTCACACGGGGGAGTGCGTTTCAAAAGGTCTCTGTGATAGGCTCATCATTCATTCTGCTCATTTTCATCTGCCATCTCTCTATCCTCTCTGTGACTAGCCCAGTGACAGCAGAGAGAGGGAGGAAAGGAGAGAGGCGAGAGGAGGGAAAGCGGAGCAGCAGGTCACATCTCTCAGGGGGGTCTATAGGGCCAGAACACATCACAAATGTTCACAGCTCTGACTGGAGATCTGCTATAAAGTTTAGCTGGACATTCAAACACTGGAGCAATACAGCAGGAATGTACAACAGTAACACTCAATAAATAAACCTACTGTAGCATGTAGAGGTCTTTGAACTGAATGACTGTGCACGTCAGGAACATATAGTTCTTTGAAAGTAAAGTGCTCTAGTTTTTCAGATAAAGAAAACTGTGCAGGGTCTTCAGTACACAAGAAGCATAGTGGAAACTCAAGTACAATACTGTTATCAGAGTAAAAGACTATGAAATGAATCCCATAGAGTTTATATTTGCTCAGCCTTGAGTGAAGGATCACCTTCTCCCTGATCCATCTGTAGAGAACCCATCATATCCTCCTAAAGCTCTTCAGTCCCTCCCTCACACCTAATCTCCTTATTGGCTAATGAGATGTCGCCAAAGCCCACTTTTCCCTCTGTCCAAAAAAAGGTTAGGGGTCATATATGGATTGTGAAGAGGAGCTGCTGCAATACAACTACAAACAAATACAAAATCTGTCATCCTCTCAGCTAAGGCGTGGAGAAGAGTTTATCATTCCAAATGTTAGCCAGATAGAAGACATGACAAAGATGAATGCACAAATCAAAACAAGAGAAATTGGGTTTAATGGACTGCATTCTATAAATGCCCGTTCAGATAGAAAGCAGAATTTGTAACAGGTGAAAAACTTAGTTGTCACACAATGTGTAAATCCCTCTCTACTCCATCTCTGTCCCACTTTCTCTATCCTAAAGTTTTTCAAAAGAATCTCTTCATGATTCCAACTGGGTAATTATATATAGAATGATTATTAGCATTAAAAGAAGTTGATTCTCAGTGTATCGTCTGCTCATTCACTGAGCTGGGGAGGTTTGGGTTCCCAGGACACTTGCTGTTAGATATGTGGTGGAGATGGGCTGTTCCTGTTCTAGTGGAGCTGCCTGTGTGTGTGTGAGGTAGATATCAAGGAGACAAAACACAACAAAATACAGTAGTCCGAGACAATCAAAGACCACTAGACCAGACATGGCTTTCACTAAAGAACTACACATGCTTCGGAAGACCCTGCTGCTGTGCTAGTGGGGCAGTAGTTACAAGTTCAAGTTTTATTAGTCATATGTACAGGATACACATGGTATACACCGTCCAATGAAATGCTTACTTGCAGGTTAATTCTCGACAATGCAACAATAAGAAATAACAAAATATAAGAATACGAACAAAGTAAATGACTCAGTAGAATAGAATAACCATTTTAGCATAAGTATAATACAGGAAGGCACAACTTGTAGTCCAATATTTCCAATATTTATGTGATTTGGGTTTGGGGAAGGGGGGAGTGGGGGCAAGTGTTTAAATTGTGCTGCATTTAGCAATCCTAATAAGAGTCTGGTAGCAGCAGATGTGATGTGTATGTGTGCATCTGTGCTAACGTGGAGAGAATCCGAGCAGGTGGTCAGTCCAGTTCAAGTGTTCAACAGTCTGATGGCTTGTAGATAGAAACTGTCTCAGCCGGTTGGTATCAGACCATCTGCACGACGGTAAGGGAGTGGAACAGCTTGTGGTTGGGGTGTGTGGGGTCCTTGATGATGCTACAGGTCATCCTCAGGCAGCGTTTAGAGTAGATGTCCTGGATGGGTGTAAGCATAGTCCCAGTGAGGCACTGGACTGTCTTACCACCAGCTGGAGGGCCTTGCGGTCGTGGATGGCGCAATTCCCGTTTCAGGCCATGATGCAAACGGTCAGGACACTCAATGGTGCAGCGGTAGCATTTGGAGAAGACCCGGGGTGGTGTTGTTGTTGTGTTGTTGCCAATCCTCACAGCCAACGATCCGCACGTCAGGAAGTCCAGGATCCAGTTGCAGAAGGTGGTGTACAGACACTCCCCAGCAAATGAGAGCTGGCTAAGAAGCAGTTTGTGAATAACAGGAGGGAGATAGGAGAGAGCAGGGCCATCACCGTCCCACATTCACAGTGACCGAGTGCAGCCTAGTTAGGCCCTAAACTGTGGACAAGGGGCTGCTCATTACAGTCCACACAGGAACACACACACAGAGCAGATCAGTCTATTTATAGATGGTCCCTGGGCAGACAGAGGAAAATTAATACAAATGCAAGGCAGGGTGACAATTGCTGAGAGTCCCTTGAGTCCCCTCTCTCCCCTGGCCTATTTACGCCCTCAGTACCATTAGAAAGCCAGAGTCCTTCTTCCTTATAACCCATCCACTCCCTCCTTCTCCCGCTCTCTTTCTTCTCTCTCAGTGGGGACGGACAAAAACTCTTTCACACCTCTATAGAGGTGTTCAATTGTGACTGTTCCTGCCGGTCACACACTTCCTCAGCACCGGTCACACACTTCCTCAGCACAGAGTATTTCTGTCCTCCTTGTGTTGCCTCTATATTCCACATTCTTCCAGACAAGCCCAGACAGTCACAGGGAGGACATCTGCTATCTGTGTCCTCCACCCCCGTGTGGCCAACAGCAGAGAGGCATGGAGCTGGGCATCAGGCTATGGTTTGGCTAGAGGAGGATGGAGGTTGGCTGTTGGGTTCAACCTCTAGTTGCACCCAGCGATCGATAAGCAGGAAGACTTGATGAGCTGTAGTGACTGTCAGCAGCCGCTGTGGTCCTCCCAGCTCCCCCAGAATCGATGAGGCGGGCTGGGGGGAGAGGAGAGGCAAATCAGGCCTGTTGCACTGACCATGGATTATTCCTCTGCCTCTCATCTCTTCTCTTACTCTTGTCTAGGGATCAGCTCGACACTTCTTTACTCCAAACACAATTCAGATCCAGCTAATAACAAGGCACTTAACAGAGAGACAATAACTACAGGAGTTTCTGTGCTGAGCCCAAACCTGGTCTCACTCCAATGACTCTACTGACTGACAAACCAATGACAAATTGTAGGTTCAGAACAAAACACATAGTGGGGCAAATTAGACATTTTGATTCTCTATAAGAGCAGGTGTGTGTGTGTGTGTGTGTGTGTGTAAGGAGACCATACACACGTATATGTTTCAAATGGGGTCCATATCTCATTTAAAACAAACAATAAAAATAAATACTAGCCTCACCCTTGGCTGTAAGAAATCAGCACAGTGCACAAATTGAGCAAAAACACAGGCCATTTAGAACGCCATTAGAGTGATTTGGGTTCAATTAGTCTTGGCCATTAAAGCTCCCTTTATCATGCAACCATTGAATGAAAAACCAGAGATCCTCCAGAAATACATTAATATCAATGGGGAATAATTCTCAAAATCGCCAACCCAATTCCCAGTTTGATTGATTTGATGTTAATCTGTGAGTAATATCAGACGTATTCACATTTTGTACTGAAATACAATTAGAGCGGACAATGATGGTGAAATGGGGCAGGGAGACTGGAGCAGAACAGGTTTAATGAACAGGTTCAATATACAGTATGTCCTAGCCTTTATAGGTCTAATCCATACATGTCCTCTTCATCAGTTGGTTAAAGCTAGCAGCAGCAGTAGAGGTTAGGTAAAGGTAGAAAGCAGTCATTGGTGAAGGGACTCTGGCCTGATCTAGGAAGAGTTGAAATGTAGCCTCGGTAGGCAGGATATTCTACCAGCTCAGATGTACGAAGGAGGCATCCTCATAAAAGTGAGCTTGAGGAGAATCAACATAGTGGTACGGTATGGATGGATAAGTTAGCACATCTCTCCCAGGGTTTTTTTTGTGGAGAGACAAAAACTAACACGCATTTCCACTCCCTATAAACCTCTGTTCTCTGAGAGACAGATTCCATGTATGTATGTATGCATGTGCCTTCAGAAAGTATTCACACCACTCAACTTTTTCCACATTTTGTTGTGTTACAGCCTGAATTTAAAATGGATGAAATTGTCCCGGGCCTACACACAATAACCTATAATGTCAAAGTGGAATTATGTTTTTAGAAATGTTTACAAATAAATAAAAATGTAAAGCTGAAATGTCTTGAGTCAATAAGTATTCAAACCCTTTGTTATGGCAAGTCTAAATAAGTTCAGTAGTAGAAATGTGCTTAACAAGTCACATAACAAATTGCAGGGACTCACTCTGTGTGCAATAATAGTGTTTAACATGATTTTTGAACAACTTCCTCATCCCTGTACACCACATATACAATTGTCTGGAAGGTCCTTCAGTCGAGCAGTGCATTTCAAACAGATTCAACCACAAAGACAAGGTGTGTTTTCCAATGCCTCGCAAAGGGCACCGATTGGTAGATGGGTAAAAATAATAAAAATATTGAAATTGTATATCCGTTTGAGCATGGTGAAATTATTAATTACACTTTGGACGGTGTATCAATACACCCAGTCACTACAAAGATACAGGCTTCCTTCCTAACTCAGTTGCCAGAAAGGAAGGAAACTGCTCAGGGATTTAATGGCTGCGATAGGAGAAAACTGAGGATGGACCAACAACATTGTAGTTACTCTACAATACTAGCCTAAATGAGAGTGAAAAGAATGTAGATTGTAGAGAAAAAACATATTCCAAAACATGTATCCTGTTTGCAATAAGGCACTAAAGAAAAACTGCAACGCGCACCAGCGACTCCTGTGGCGGGCCGGGCGCAGTGCGCGCTAACCAAGGTTGCCAGGTGCACGGTGTTTCCTCCGACACATTGGTGTGGCTGGCTTCCGGGTTGGATGCGCGCTGTGTTAAGAAGCAGTGCGGCTTGGTTGGGTTGTGTATCGGAGGACAAATGACTTTCAACCTTCGTCTCTCCGGAGCCCGTACGGGAGTTGTAGGGATGAGACAAGATAGTAGCTACTAAACAATTGGATACCACGAAATTGGGAAGAAAACGGAGTAAAATTCAAAACAAAAAAAGAAAAAAAAAGAAAGAAAAAGAGATCCTGGTTTGAGTCCCGGCTCTGTCTCAGCTGGCCGCAACCAGGAGACCCATGGGGCGGCGCACAATTGGCCCAACGTCGTCTGGGTTAGGGGATGTCCTTGTCACATCACGCTCTAGCGACACCGGGCGTGGCTCTGCTTGTGATTGTATTGGGGACAGCTTTGGTGTCCTGCATCCCATTTCTTCTTCTTCCTTCTCCTCTTGTCATCTCTTCTCCAGACTGTCTGGGACTGAACCTTGCGATAAGGAGCAGTGGGTCTCCTAGAAACCTTGAAGAGGCTGTGAATGAAACTCTGCTCCATATATCCAGAAGGAGCAGCATGGTAAATACATGGATTTACATTGTGGCTCTAGAAGCCAATGTTCCCAATCGAGAAGGATGATGAGGAGTGATGGAATGTGACGTTGACCCTCTGGGTGCTACAGACAGCAGAGATCAACCATCTCAGAGAGAAGAAAGCTAAAGCGACAACAACAGGAAACATCGACTGACTCGCAAAGGAATCACACATATTTAGAAGGTACCAAATACACACATTTTCCCCAGCAACACCCCCAGGTTCTCGCCCCCGCCATCCAACCTCTGTGATGGAGTGAGGGAGGATGTTGCTGTGTCCAGCCCTCACAGAGACTCCTGGTGCTGGGGAAAGAGACACCTCCCAACCACAGGGCTATGGTTGAGGCCCACCCACTACTAAAGAACATAGCTAATGGTTAGAATTAACAGGCCCTTCTGCTGACAGAGTGCCTAATCTCCTTGTCCCTTCACTGCTCCTCACCCCCACTTCCCTGTTCCTGTTCAGCCTATAATGACTGTGATTGTGGGAAAGAGAGGCAATGAGGGAGAAAGAGAAACTCTGAGATAAGGCAAGAAATACAGAGAGTAATAAAGAGAGAACAGAGGGATAGAAAAAGGAAGATCGAGAGAGGTTGAGAGAAAGAGAAGGAAAGCGATAATATGAAGAGATGAGGAGATGAGACAGTGAAAGAGAGTTTCTATAACACACTCTAGGGTCCACTAGAGTCTTCAGTACAGTACATTATGTGATGATAATTGGAAGGTGAAAGATGGATTCTATCCAAGTGTGGGCGTGGGTCCCATGGCCCCTGTACATGAGTAGGTTCAACCTTGGCCTTCTCTTATTATTCTACTAAGAAAAGTTCTGAGCCTCTACAGCTAATGTAGCTAACACTCCTAACAACATCCCTGCCTCAGCCTTACCACACTCATTTTAGGAGGTTGTCACCAATGCAATGCTGGGCATGGCTGCGAAAAAGGAAATGAGTTGCCTTAAGAGTGATGATAAACATGTTCAACTTCACTGCACTTTCAGTCAGATACCTTGGTCAAAGTCAGGTGAGTGTTTCCCTCTGAAATACATCTAGATACTGTCCAACAGTTAGCTATACAGTCGTCTCTCTAAAGTACATATCACCTGGTCCCAGAGGGCACTTAAATCTGACCTTCTGCCTTTATAAAGCCCCATTCCAGTCTGGCCATACCTCACTGGCTCCAAATGACTCTGAATAGCATAGAAATCCTCATCAGATAAAGCCTGTGATGGTCTGTTAAAGAAAGTCCTTCCATTAGCCTGCCACCCCTACCTAGAAGATGAGTAGCCTATTTATGGACATCAGGCCGTCAGGCTATCCGTCAGTCAGTCTAACTCCTGACACAAAGAGTGAGATCTCTGATAGAGGAAATCATTATGGTCTGTCCTTGGGGATAACCCTCTAACAGCCCTCATCAGTCTCCCAGGCTCTTTAGAACGCAGCATCCATCTTCTTTTAACTACCTAGTGTTTTTTTTCAAAACCTCCCCACATAACGAAAACCAACCGGTGCTTTGTATTAAGAGTACAATGGTACGGCTCTCCTTCAAATTCAACTGTGACTTTCTGAAAGGATATGGAGAGGTTTCAAAACAGAATTTCTTATTCATATGGTAATTATGCTGCAGTACACAATGATAATTGTCCTTGGTAACAACGGGCACCTCTCGACACCCGGGGACATTTTATAAGCGAAGCCCCCGAGGGGGAATTAACACAAATGCCAGCCACAGCGACACAAGGGGAGTTTGCATTACTTTGTTTCTCTAGTGGTTGTTATTATCTAAAGTGCTGTATTGTTGTGCTCAGGCAGAGATTTTTTTTGTTCTTTTTTTTCTCCACTTGTCCCCGTTTCATGTTGCAAGTTTTGGACAGTTTGCCAACAAATTACTAATTGGGTCGCAGGCTCCCTGAGGAAAGTGTGGAGCACTGTGTCAGCAAAGAAGACTGTTTAGGAAGAAAACACACCAGCCTCTGTTTGTAACAAAATGTAGATCTCTCTCCCTCTCTCTCCATGTGAGAGAGCCTGACTTACAGCGAGGGAAAAAAATATTTGATCCCCTGCTGATTTTGTACATTTGCCCACTGACAAAGAAATGATCAGTCTATAATTTTAATGGTAGGTTTATTTGAACAGTGAGAGACAAAATAACAACAACAAAAAATCCAGAAAAAACACATGTCAAAAATGTTATAAATTGATTTGCATTTTAATGAGGGAAATAAGTATTTGACCCCCTCTCAATCAGAAATATTTCTGGCTCCCAGGTGTCTTTTATACAGGTAACGAGCTGAGATTAGGAGCACACTCTTAAAGGGAGTGCTCCTAATCTCAGTTTGTTACCTGTATAAAAGACACCTGTCCACAGAAGCAATCAATCAATCCGATTCCAAACTCTCCACCATGGCCAAGACCAAAGAGATTTCCAAGGATGTCAGGGACATGATTGTAGACCTACACAAGGCTGGAATGGGCTACAAGACCATCGCCAAGCAGCTTGGTGAGAAGGTGACAACAGTTGGTGCGATGACTCGCAAATGGAAGAAACAGAAAATAACTGTCAATCTCACTCGGCCTGGGGCTCCATGCAAGATCTCACCTCGTGGAGTTGCAATGATCATGAGAACGGTGAGGAATCAGCCCAGAACTAGACGGGAGGATCTTGTCAATAATCTCAAGGCAGCTGGGACCATAGTCACCAAGAAAACAATTGGTAACACACTACGCCGTGAAGGACTGAAATCCTGCAGCGCCCGCAAGGTCCCCCTGCTCAAGAAAGCACATACACATGCCCTTCTGAAGTTTACCAATGAACATCTGAATGATCCAGAGGACAACTGGGTGAAAGTGTTGTGGTCAGATGAGACCAAAATGGAGCTCTTTGGCATCAACTCAACTCGATGTGTTTGGAAGAGGAGGAATGCTGCCTATGACCCCAAGAACACAATCCCCACCGTCAAACCTGGAGGTGGAAACATTATGCTTTGGGGGTGTTTTTCTGCTAACGGGACAGGACAACTTCACTGCATCAAAGGGACGATGGACGGGGCCATGTACCGTCAAATCTTGGGTGAGAACCTCCTTCCCTCAGCCAGGGCATTGAAAATGGGTCGTGGATGGGTATTCCAGCATGACAATGACCCAAAACACACAGCCAATGCAACAAAGGAGTGGCTCAAGAAGAAGCACATTAAGGTCCTGGAGTGGCAAGGCCAGTCTCCAGACCTTAATCCTACAGAAAATCTGTGGAGGGAGCTGAAGGTTTGAGTTGCCAAACGTCAGCCTCGAAACCTTAATGACTTGGAGAAGATCTGCAAAGAGGAGTGGGACAAAATCCCTCCTGAGATGTGTGCAAACCTGGTGGCCAACTACAACGTCTGACCTCTGTGATTGCCAACAAAGGTTTTGCCACAAAGTACTAAGTCATGTTTTACAGAGGGGTCAAAAACGTATTTCCCTCAATAAAATGCAAATCAATTTATAATATTTTTGACATACATTTTTCTGGATTTTTGTTGTTGTTATTCTGTCTCTAACTGTTCAAATAAACCTATCATTAAAATTATAGACTGATCATTTCTTTGTCTGTGGGCAAACGTACAAAATCAGCAGTGATTCAAATACTTTTTCCCCCTCACTGTATTAGGGCAAACATTGCATGCCCTGGGGTCACAAGTGAAGATGCTGTCACAGAACAACACTAAAGTACACATACTTTAGATTCTGAGCCAGCAAGACTGGAGGTCCAACTCCAAACAGAGGGGAAGCAATAGGAGTTGTCTCTCTCTAAGGGGAGGTGGACTATACAGTGTGTCAGGTAAATGTCTGGCTTGCCCACTCTGGTTGAGGTATCAAGTCTCCACTGAGCTCGGCAAATCTGCTTTTAGTTTTAATAGAAAAAACATTTCAATCTTAATGTTCTGGTGCCGTTCGGGCAGTTTAGAGTATTGATTGGGGAATAATTTGTGGAGGAATGTAACTGTTTTTCTGGGTGATTAGTGATATTTTACTTGTGCTTCTCATGACTGTATTTTTGAATTTTAATGTGTATACTGTATATACATATTTTGTGTATAATCTGTATATTTGTGTTGTAAAGGGCACATTTGAAAAAGAGACATACGTCTTAATGTCTTCCCTGGTAAAATAACAGTAAAATTAAATAAGAAGACGGCTTCTCTGCTAATCTTTCAATTGTGTCAATCAGACCAGTAAAAAGAGGTTTATGTGGTCATGATTGCAACGACCGGATGGCCTATCGCATTTGTCCTGAAAGCTAACCATTTCCAAATGTTTATGACAGGAATGCAGTACACTACCTTGGCACATAGAGAGGAGAGTGGGTTGTTATAGAATGCCCCTTTGGCCTGAGCCCAAACACAGGGGAGATGTGACTAAGCTATAGCTCCAGGCCGCCACAGTGAACTCCAGCACCAATTTTTCATCAGGACAACCAGGCAGGATCACACAGCCAGTAGAGATGTAGACTCTACCCGCATCTCCTCAATGAAGCCCACAGCACAGCTCAACCAGACAGCTCAGCTGAAATCCAAAACAAGCCTGCCTGTCTGCCAAACTGAAGCATTCTGCAGCTACAGCAATCCAAACAGCTTGCCACAAAATATGTTGACTGACACAAGAGAAACGCATGTCAGTAGACAACAAAAATGAGAATATACGCCATTAGTTAGAATTGTTATGTTGAGCATGCCCAGCATTAAAAAAAAAGATGAAATGAAACCCAACACGTCTGATACCACAGCTATGCGCTGGTCAAACTTTGAGGAGAGGGAGAGTGACTTTCTAACTTCGTCGCCGACTAGGTTTGCAAAGGGTGGGTATAGTACTGGAAACTTTCTATGTTTACCAGTAAAACTACCAGAATTTGTCACTTTCAAGGAATAATACACTACATGACCAAAAGTATGTGGACAACTGCTCATCAAACATCTCATTCCAAAATCATAGGCGTTAATATGGAGTTGATCCCCCTTTGCTTCTATTACAGCCTTCACTCTTCTGGGAATGCTTTCCACTAGATGTTAGAACATTGTTGCAGGACTTGCTTCCATTCAGCCACAAGAGCATTAGTGAGGTCAGGCACTGATGTTGGGCGATTAGGCCTAGCTCGCAGTCTGCGTTTCAATTCATCCCAAAGGTATTCGATTGCATTTGAGGTCAGGGCTCTGTGCAGGCCAGTCAAGTTCTTCCACACAGATAGACAAAACATTTCTGTATAAACCTTGCTTTGTGCACGGGGGTATTGTCATGCTTAAAAACAAAAAGGGCCTTCCCCAAACTGTTGCACAATGTTGGAAGTACAGAATTGTCTAGAATGTCATTGTATGCTGTAGTGTTAAGATGTCCCTTTACTGGAACTAAGGGGTTTAGCCCTAACCATGATAAACATCCTCAGACCATTATTTCTCCTCCAGCAAACATTAGAGTTGGCACAAAGCATTGGGGCATCCGCCAAATTCTGACTCGTCTCTCGGACTCCCAGATTGTGAAGCGTGATTCATCACTCCAGAGAACGTGTTTCCACTGCTCCAGAGTCCAATGGCGGCGAGCTTTACACCACTCCACCCAAAGCTTGGCATTGAGCATGGTGATCTTCGGCTTGTGTGCGGCTGCTCGGCCATGGAAACCCATTTCATGAAGCTCCCGATGAACAGTTCTTGAGCTGTTTGGAACTCGGTAGTGAGTGTTGCAATCGAGGACAGACAGATTTTTACGCTCAATGCACATCAGCACTCGGTGAGATTGTGTGGCTGAGCTGTTGTTGCTTTCCACTTCACAATAACAGCACTTAGAGTTGACCAGGGCAGCTCTAGCCTCTAGTGACTCCCCATCCCGCATGAGGGAGCGTAATCATCGACTGACACTAATTAGCATAACGCAACGGACATAAATATTCCTAGAAAATATTCCTATTCATGAAAATCAAAAGGGAAATATATTGAGACACAGCTTAGCCTTTTGTTAATCACCCTGCTTTACAGCCAAAGATAGACAAGCATTTGTGTAAGTTTATCGATAGCCTAGCATAGCATTTTGTTCAGCTAGCAGCAGGTAACTTGGTCACGGAAATCAGAAAATCAATCAAGTTAAATTGTTTACCTTTGATGAGCTTCGGATGTTTTCACTCACAAGACTCCCAGTTAGATACCAATGTTCCTTTTCTCCCCAAAATATTATTTTCGTAGGCGAAATAGCTCCATTTGTTCTTCACGTTTGGCTGAGAAATCGCCCAGAAATTGCAGTCACGAAAACACCGAAAAATATTCCAAATTAGCTCCATAATATCGACAGAAACATGGCAAACGTTGTTTATAATTAATCCTCAAGGTGTTTTTCAAATATCTATTCGATAATATATCCACCGGGACAATTCGTTTTTCAGTAGGACCAATTGGAATAATGGCTACCTCTGTATTTTACACGAGAATCACTCTGGGAGCCATCAGGTGACCAGTTGCGCAATGTAGCCGCTTACGGGTATTCTTCAACATAAATGCGTAAAACTACGTCACAGTGCTGTAGACACCTTGGGGAATACGGAGAAAAAGTAATCTGGTTGATAGCCCATTCACTGCTCAATAGGGACGCATTGGAACGCAGAGCTTTCAAAAGATGAGCCACGTTGAAAGTCACTGAGCTCTTCAGTAAGGCCATTCTACAGCCAATTTTTGTCTATGGAGAGCGCATTCCCACTAGCCATGATAGGCTGAGATAATGAGTGGGCTGGACAAACCGAGAGATGAGTTTGTATTGGTCTGCCATGTAGCATGCTTCTGTCTATAATATGAGCTGGTCAGTATGTGTAGGTAATCCTTTCTAACGTAGCTTTTTTTGTTTTAAGATATCACGTAGAAGAACTGCATTAGTGTTGCTCTCCACTTTCTGGAGGACCAAGTTTTGAAATCAGTGGAATGCCAGGTGGAATTCAAGTATTATAGCTAAGGAGACAGAGAAAATTCGGGCGTTTGATTGATTGTAAATATGCAGGGGGAGTTGAAAAGAGAACACACAGAAGTCAGTTTTATAAAACACCTGTCTCCAGATTACATCTTCAAACTAAGGGCAACCATGGCACCCGTGACAGAGAGGGAGAAGCATCCATCCATCTATATGGGTAAGATAATCTAGCTACCTTCATTTTCAAATATTACACATGTTTTATTTTGTCAGAAAGTTGTTTTTATTTCAAATTAAAGTGTATTGTTCGCTAGCTAGCTAACATTAGCTGGCTGGCTAGCTAGCTAACATTACGTGTATGATCTGTGTAGTAATATTATGCATATCTCAGTGCCATTTGCATTGTAAGTTATAGCGTAATGTTAGCTAGCTAACATTGAACCTGGTTGGTTAGCTACCTGCAGATTCATGCAGGGTAGTACTGTTATGAGTTGGGATTATGGTTCATTGTACCATTCCAGTATTTTACTTGCTATATTGTATTTACTTTGCCATCATGGCCTTTTTTTGCCTTTACCTCCCTTCTCACCTCATTTGCTCACATTGTATATAGACTTGTTTATACTGCATTATTGACTGTATGTTTGTTTTTACTCCATGTGTAACTCTGTGTCGTTTTATCTGTCGAACTGCTTTGCTTTATCTTGGCCAGGTCGCAATTGTAAATGAGAACTTGTTCTCAACTTGCCTACCTGGTTAAATAAAGGTAAAATAAAAAAATAAAAAAATAAAAATTGTTTAGCTGGCTACCTAAATGTCTAAACAAAAGACTCCATTATGCAAGTAACTATCTCAATAGAATGTTTATGATGACACTTCGATGACTGTCGATAGACATAGCTGGTAAATTCGCTCTGGCTATCTACTCTGATATCAGAGCACTCTCGTATGAGTGTGCCAAAGCGCAGAATAACTGACGAATTTACGAATGTTCAACATCAGTTGAATATGGCCAGTGTCAGTAAACATCAAAAAAGTGTCATTACATTGTTGTCAGCAGCACAGTTGCAGTCACCAACGCTCTGAATAACATAAAAACAGCCAAACCAGTTCAAAAATGGTCAAGTGAGCTGTTCTCTCATTTGTGTCTGGAAGTAGCTAGCAAGCTAGCCAACGTTAGCCAGTTAGCTTGGATGCTTGACTACTGCTGTTGGGTCAGAATGCTCGGATCAACCCTCCTTTTCGGCCAGAGCGTCCAGTGTGCACTCTGAACACTCAGAGAGCAAACCACTCTGAATTTACGAACGGCCAATCTGACAACGCTCTGAGTTTAAAAATGCCCAGAGCACACTCTGGCACTCCAGATTAAATTCACAAACACACCCGTAGTATAAGCCATCCTTTAGTCTTGAAACTCTTTGGTTGTTTAGTACATAATATCACATGTGAATCCTTAAAGAGATGGGTGGGTCTAAAGCTTAAAAGGGTGTGAACGATGCTGAATGGATGTAGACAATGAAGAGCTCTCCAGTAGGTACCAAAACATTCAAGGGCCATTTTCTCAAAAGTGAGTTTATCAACTTTAAAAGCACAATTACTTTCCAATTGTTCCCCAACTGTAGTGTATGATATACCATTTTCTAGCTCTGAATCTCTACTTTCATCCAATGTAAAAAACACAAGTTCAAATGTTGCTACATAAGACCAAATCGTGCTGGTCTGTCACATATAGTGTATATGGATTTTTTTATATTTTTTATATAGGATGACAAAGCTGTAAAACATTACCTTAAATATAAACCATCAACTTAGTGAATACCATGGTTTTTAATATGAGGATTTCAGCATGAAATATCCTTTATATTTTGTTCACATACTTAAATGTATTTACTATGTCAATATGTGTTTGTTGCAAATGTTTAGGGACCAAACTGGTGGCAGTTGTGAAAAAATCTATAGTTGTAAGAGTTGCAGAGTTAATTGAAAATAACACCATTATTAATTAGATGCTTTTTAAATTAATTTGGTTATTTTATCAACTAGAAACACATGGACACAGGTATAAAAAATGTATACAAGTATATATACAGTCATATGAAAAAGTTTGGGCACCTCTGACAATTTCCATGATTTCCATTTATAAATAATTGGGTGTTTGGATCAGCAATTTAATTTTGATCTATCAAATAACTGATGGACACGGTAATATTTCAGTAGTGAAATGAGGTTTATTGGATTAACAGAAAATGTGCAATATGCATCAAAAAATTTGAAGGGTGCATAAATTTGGGCACCCCAATAGAAAAATCACATCAATATTTAGTAGAGCCTCCTTTTGCTAAAATAACAGCTCTAGACTTTTCCCATAGCCTCTAATGAGTGTCTAGATTTTGGATGAAGGTATTTCGGACCATTCCTCCTTACAAAACATCTCCAGTTCAGTTAGGTTTGATGGTTGCCGAGCATGGACAGCCAGCTTCAAATCATCCCACAGATTCTCAATGATATTCAGGTCTGGGGACTGGGATGGCCATTCCAGAACATTGTACTTGTTCCTCTGCATAAATGTAGATTTTGAGCAGTGTTTTGGGTCGTTGTCTGGTTGAAATATCCAGCCCCGGCGTAACTTCAACTTTGTGACTGATTCTTCAACATTATTCCCAAGAATCTGAGGTGGTCTGTGGGCAGTTTTTGACTGTTCTCACCATCCTTCGCCTTTGCCTCTCCGATATTTTACTTGGCCTGCCATTTCTGGCCTTAACAAGAACTGTGCCTGTGGTCTTCCATTTCCTCACAATGTTCCTCACAGTGGACACTGACAGCTTAAATCTCTGCGATAGCTTTTTGTAGCCTTCCTCTAAACCATAATGTTGAAAAATCTTTGTTTTCAGGTCATTTGAGAGTTGTTTTGAGGCCCCCCATGTTGCCACACTTCAGATGAGAGTCAAAGAGAACAACAACTTGCAATTGGCCACCTTAAATACCTTTTCTCATGATTGGATGCACTTGTCTATGAAGTTCAAGGCTTAATGAGCCAATTGTGTGTTCCCATTAATCAGCGCTAAGTAGTTACAGGTATTCAAATCAACAGAATGACAAGGGTGCCCACATTTTTGCATAGCCTATTTTTCGCATCTGATTTAATTTCATACAACTTAATATTGCTACACTAAAAATCTCTGGACAATACCCCAGTACTCAGCTTTTATTAGAAAATGAATGGCATGCCACTGTGATCATTTTCTGTGACGACAGAGTAAATTATTATGCAGCCTCAGAGGGGTGTCCAGACTTTTTCATACGACTGTGTGTATATACACTGCTCAAAAAAATAAAGGGAACACTTAAACAACACAATGTAACTCCAAGTCAATCACACTTCTGTGAAATCAAACTGTCCACTTAGGAAGCAACACTGATTGACAATACATTTTACATGCTGTTGTGCAAATGAAATAGACAACAGGTGGAAATTATAGGCAATTAGCAAGACACCCCCAATAAAGGATTGGTTCTGCAGGTGGTGACAACGGACCACTTCTCAGTTCCTATGCTTCCTGGCTGATGTTTTGGTCACTTTTGAATGCTGGCGGTGCTTTCACTCTAGTGGTAGCATGAGACGGAGTCTACAACCCACACAAGTGGCTCAGGTAGTGCAGCTCACCCAGGATGGCACATCAATGCGAGCTGTGGCAAGAAGGTTTGCTGTGTCTGTCAGCGTAGTGTCCAGAGCATGGAGGCACTACCAGGAGACAGGCCAGTACATCATGAGACATGGAGGAGGCCGTAGGAGGGCAACAACCCAGCAGCAGGACCGCTACCTCCGCCTTTGTGCAAAGAGGAGCAGGAGGAGCACTGCCAGAACCCTGCAAAATGACCTCCAGCAGGCCACAAATGTGCATGTGTCTGCTCAAACGGTCAGAAACAGACTCCATGAGGGTGGTATGAGGGCCCGACGTCCACAGGTGGGGGTTGTGCTTACAGCCCAACACCGTGCAGGACGTTTGGCATTTGCCAGAAAACACCAAGATTGGCAAATTCGCCACTGGTGCCCTGTGCTCTTCACAGATGAAAGCAGGTTCACACTGAGCACGTGACAGACGTGACAGAGTCTGGAGACGCCGTGGAGAACGTTCTGCTGCCTGCAACATCCTCTAGCATGACCGGTTTGGTGGTGGGTCAGTCATGGTGTGGGGTGGCATTTCTTTGGGGGGCCGCACAGCCCTCCATGTGCTCGCCAGAAGTAGCCTGACTGCCATTAGGTACCGAGATGAGATCCTCAGACCACTTGTAAGACCATATGCTGGTGCGGTTTGCCCTGGGTTCCTCCTAATGCAAGACAATGCTAGACCTCATGTGGCTGGAGTGTGTCAGCAGTTCCTGCAAGAGGAAGGCATTGATGCTATGGACTGGCCCGCCCGTTCCCCAGACCTGAATCCAATTGAGCACATCTGGGACATCATGTCTCGCTCCATCCACCAACGCCACGTTGCACCACAGACTGTCCACGAGTTGGCGGATGCTTTAGTCCAGGTCTGGGAGGAGATCCCTCAGGAGACCATCCGCCACCTCATCAGGAGCATGCCCAGGCATTGTAGGGAGGTCATACAGGCACGTGGAGGCCACACACACTACTGAGCCTCATTTTGACTTGTTTTAAGGACATTACATCAAAGTTGGATCAGCCTGTAGTGTGGTTTTCCACTTTAATTTGGAGTGTGACTCCAAATCCAGACCTCCATGGGTTGATAAATTTGATTTCCATTGATAATTGTGTGATTTTGTTGTCAGCACATTCAACTATGTAAAGATAAAAGTATTTAATAAGAATATTTCATTCATTCAGATCTAGGATGTGTTATTTTAGTGTTCCCTTTATTTTTGAGTAGTAAATATATATATATTTTTCTATTCAAGTAGAAATGACCAAAAATGACCATAGATTACCTGTTAATTACCTACATTTCAGAAGATTCTGGTAAATTGGGTAAATTACATATAGCTTTGCAACCCTATCCCTGACTGAGGTGTTGTAAGAGGCAGACAGCCGTTTGCAACTAAGCAGCCATAAAGTTTCAGCACCAGTGGAACTCTCCGTCTCAGCAGACATTACAACAGATCTCATATTATGGGCTGCTCTAACACTACAGTTAGTATTGAGACTTCTCAGACCAGGAGACAACGGAGAGTCGTTCCAGTCTGTAGTGTGTATCACACTAAAGTGCATAATAACTCCTGGTCCTCTGAATTGTCAGTTGTGTTTTACTTCTCTCCAGGCGGCTGGCTTAAATGAGCTTGTTGTCAGGGAAACTGTCTCTGCCAAAGATCCCCCACTCCTCTTTTCCATGGAGACGGGATACTTTGATAATCTCAGGGATTGAAAGAGAGGAAGGGTGGTTGGAGTGAGGAGGGGTGGTGGGAGTGAGGAGAAGAGAGCCTGGCTGGGGATCTGAAGCACTGGGCTAAACCAGGATGATGTGCATACAGTCACACATACACACAGCATGCACACTCACACACTTACACGCAAATCTTTTTTCACGAAGCTCCTGGCAAACAGTTCTTATTCTGACGTTGCTTCCAAAGGCAGTTTGAAACTCAGTAGTCCCATTCTGTGAGCTTGTGTGGCCTACCACTTTGCGGCTGAGCCGTTGTTGCTCCTAGACGTTTCCACTTCACAATAACAGCACTTACAGTTGACCGGGGCAGCCCTAGCAGGGCAGAAATTTGACGAACTGACTTACTGGAAAGGTGGCCTCCTATGACGGTGCCACGTTGAAAGTCACTGAGCTTTTCAGTAAGGTCATTCTACTGCCAATGTTTGTCTATGGAGATTGCATGGCTGTGTGTTCAATTTTATACACCTGTCAGCAACGGGTGTGACTGAAATAGACGAATCCACTCATTTGAAGGGATGTCCACAAACATCTCTACATACATTGTACTTCACTGAATCACAATGCTAGAGAGCAATGCAAAATTAGTTGTCCATTCTTATCAACACAATGTCACACACATAAAAAAAAAAAAAGCCAACCATTCTATTCAGTTGCTCACGGGTACAAAATATTGAAAATCATAAAAAACATAAAGGAGAAGATGTAAATTCCTTCCCTACTCTCAAAGCAAGACAAATAAACAATTTATATTCATATTGAACAGAATATAAAAAAGTGATCCAGGCATGAAAATCTGGAGTACAATAACATGCCAACAGGTCTCTAGGGAGGGAGTATGCATATGAACGTATTCCTCCTATCTCAGGCTGTGCCAGTGACAGGAGAGGGAGATTAATAGCCCAACAGTGCAGTGTTCTGCTTTCGCTGGCTGCAGATTGACAGCATTATCACACATTATTAATGTACAAAAGACAATGAGCAGCCTGGACTGCCAACCAACGCCTTGTTAAATCGGTCTGTGTGAGTGAGTGAGAACAAACACCTACCTGGAGGTGACAGTATTCCCTCCCAAATATGCCCCCCGAGACACAACTATGACAAAACAACCAACAAAAAAGGTTCACAACTCCTGTCTCACGCTGGGTCTGTACATAGTCAAAGGTAGGCTTCGAGGAGATTCCTATGGTAGGTACACCTACAGCTCATCTCTTGGCAGTAGTACTGTAGTTTACTTTATCACTGACCTCAACCCAGAGTCTCTCAGAGTGTTTACAGTCAGCCCACTAACACCCCTATCAGATCACAGCAAAATCACAGTCTACCTGAACAGAGCAATACTCAAATCATGAGGTTTCAAAGCCAAAGGAACTGCACAATATTAAGAAATGCTATAGATGGAAGGGAAGTAGTGTTGAAACCTACCAATTAACAATTAGGCAACAACAAATTCAATCCCTTTTACACAACTTCCTGGACACAACATTTCACTGTAATAGTGAAGGTGTAAACTTGGCAGTAGAAAGCCTAAACAGTATATTTTACATTTCAGCTTCCCTATGAAATCTACACATTTTAAGCGGACAACCTAAGAAAATTAACAACAATGACAAATAGTTTGATGAAGAATGAAAAAACAGAAAGAAATTGAGAAACCTATCCAACCAAAAACAGAGAAGTCTACACCGTCACTATGGTGAATCACTAAAACAATACAGAAATACACTATAGAAAAAGAAGGAACAGTACGTCAGAAATCAGCTGAATGTAATTGAAGAATCCATAAAATCTAACCACTTCTGTGAAAATTGAAACACACTAAATAAACAACACTTCTCTAATCTTTTTGTCTCTATAAGAAAGAACAAACAGCAAAAACATATACGTGATCAACCCACTGGATTCTTCAATTACATTGAATGAACTATAGGACAAAATACAAACACTCAAAGGCCTGTGGTGTTGATGGTATTCTACATGATATAATATACGGACCACAAATTCCAATTGACTATACTTAAACTCTTTAACATCATCCTCAGCTCTGGCATCTTCCACAATATTTGGAACCAAGGACTGATAACCCCAATTCACAAAAGTGGAGACAAATTTGACCCCAATAACTACCGTGGGATATGCGTCAACAGCAACCTTGGGAAAATCCTCTGCATTATCATCAACAGCACACTTGTACATTTCCTCAGTGAAAACAATGTACTGAGCAAATGGGCTTTTTACCAAATTACCGTAAAAGACAAACAATGTATTCACCCTACACACCCTAATTGACAAACAAACAAACCAAAACAAACAAACCAAAACAAAGGCAAAGTCTTCTCATGCTTTGTTGACTTCAAAAAAGCTTTTGACTCAATTTGGCATGAGGGTCTGCTATACAAATTGAAGGAAAGTGGTGTTGAGTGAAAACATACGACATTATAAAATCCATGTACAGCCTCCAGTATTTATGCTGCAGTAGTTTATGTGTCGGGGGGCTGGGGTCAGTTTGTTATATCTGGAGTACTTCTCCTGTCCTATTCGGTGTCCTGTGTGAATCTAAGTGTGCGTTCTCTAATTCTCTCCTTCTCTCTTTCTTTCTCTCTCTCGGAGGACCTGAGCCCTAGGACCATGCCCCAGGACTAGCTGCTGCTCCAGTTTCAACTTCCACCTGACTGTGCTGCTGCTCTAGTTTCAACTGTTCTGCCTTATTATTATTCGACCATGCTGGTCATTTATGAACATTTGAACATCTTGGCCATGTTCTGTTATAATCTCCACCCGGCACAGCCAGAAGAGGACTGGCCACCCCACATAGCCTGGTTCCTCTCTAGGTTTCTTCCTAGGTATTGGCCTTTCTAGGGAGTTTTTCCTAGCCACCGTGCTTCTACACCTGCATTGCTTGCTGTTTGGGGTTTTAGGCTGGGTTTCTGTACAGCACTTTGAGATATCAGCTGATGTACGAAGGGCTATATAAATAAATTTGATTTGATTTGATGTACACAAACAACAAGTGTGCGGTTAAAATAGGCAAAACACACACCATTTTCCCCCCTCAGCGCTGTGGGGTGAGACAGGGATGCAGCTTAAGCCCCATCCATTTAAACATATATATCAACAAATTAGCAAGGGCACTAGAACAGTCTGCAGTACCCAGCCTCACCCTACTAGAATCTGAAGTCAAATGTCTGTTTACTGATGATCTGGTGCTTCTGTCCCCAATCTACAGCAGCACCTAAATCTTCTGCACAGATTCTGTCAGACCTGGGCCCTGACGAAAAAATAATGGTGTTCCAAAAAAAGGTCCAGATGGCATGACCACAAATACAAATTCCATCTAGACGCTGTTAAAGCACCCTAGAGCACACCTCGGCCTAAACATCAGCACCACGGGTAACTTCCACAAAGCTGTGAACAATCAGAGAGATAAGGCAAGAAGGGCTTTCTATGCCATCAAAAGGAACATGTAATGTGACATACCTATTAGGATCTGGCAAAAAAAAAATAGAACCCATTGCCCTTCATGGTTGTGAGGTCTGGGGTCCGCTCACCAACCAAGAACTCACAAAATTGGACAAACACAAAATATCCGGTGTACAATGTAAAACACCAAATAATACATGCAGAGCAGAATTATGGCCAATACCCACTAATGATCAACATCGAGAAAAGAGCCATTAAATTCTACAACCACTTGAAAGGAAGCGATTCCAAAACCTTCCATAACAAAGCCATCACCTATTGAGAGATTCACCTGGAGAAGAGTACCCTAAGCAAGCTGGTCCTGGTGCTCTGTTCACAAACAGACCCCACAGAGCCCCAGGACAGCACCACAGTTAGACCCAACCAAATCGTGAGAAAACTAAAAGATAATTATTTCCAATGTGTCAAGTAATTAACGAAAAAACTGAGCAAATTGCTTTGGCAATGTAAACATATATTTCCCATGCCAATAAAGCCCCTTGAATTGAATAGAGAGAAACAGGTGAGAGAGGGGGGAGAGTGAGAGGGTGAGAGGTAAAAAAACAGGATGGGAGAGAGACAAAGACAGAGAGAAGGGGAGAGTGATGAGAGATGCACACAAGGACAAAAAGAACACACTCCATACTGTCCATCTGATTCACTGTCACCATGAACAAGTACTGGCTCATTTACCATAATGGGAATGCGAGGAAATAGACACATATTACATAATCCATCAATGTGATAAGATACATTACCATCAATACAGGAGAGCTAACGTGTGATTCAATTAGCTTATTCCTTATTATTTCCACATAACAAACAGGGCAATTAGTAAGCTTGAGGGAGTTAGTCACTAGTACATCTTAGTGGGGGGCTAATTAAAACTGCTAGTTTAATCTTTAAAATAACAGCTATTTTAAATGAATCCATGGGTCCTGCTAATGCACACCTCACCTCGCAGTCTCTGTCCTGCTAACCAGTGTCCTTATCTCTGGGTGTAATTTGTTCCAGGCTGGGAAGAACCTAACTAGAGAGAATAGGGACAGTCTAATGTCAGTCTGCTAGCTGTCTCTCACCGTCTGTCACCACAACTCCCTCCCTCCCCATCTCTTTCCAGTGTCTGCCAATCTCTCTCTTTCTGTGTAGAACTCATTCATGCGATATGTTGGTTGTCTGCTCTTTTAGGATTGAGCCCAGTCAGTCAGTCAGTCACAATGAAGGCTGAGGAGCCGTGTACATGCCATGCATGGAGAGCTGGAGTGGACACTAACAAGTATTTGTTGTGTGTGTCCGGCAGCCCAACCATCCTCCCTTCCAAGCCCTCCCTACACCACACCCAGCCTGTTTGTTTCTGTACTTGGGTACACAGCTGTCATCCTCTCCTACTCAGTGGCACAATTTTTTTAATTTTAGGAAGGGAGATGCTCATCGCTCACTTAGAGCTCATCAGGAAGCTTCATTTACATATGGTCATTATCAAGAGCAGTGGAGGTCCCATGTTGAACTTCCAGTGACCAGTCAGTATGAGAGCGATGACACCAAATTTAACACACCTGAGACCTTGTAACACTAACGAGTCACATGACACCGGGGAGGGAAAATGGCTAATTGGGCCCAATTTGGACATTTTCACTTAGGGGTGGACTCACTTTTGTTGCCAGCGGTTTAGACATTAATAACAGCCTGGTTCCTCTCTAGGTTTCTTCCTAGGTTTTGGCCTTTCTAGGGAGTTTTTCCTAGCCACCGTGCTTCTACACCTGCATTGCTTGCTGTTTGGGGTTTTAGGCTGGGTTTCTGTACAGCACTTTGAGATATCAGCTGATGTACGAAGGGCTATATAAATAAATGTGTTTTTTAATTTAAAAAATTAATGGCTGTGTGTTGAGTGTGTTGAGTTATTTTGAGGGGACAGCAAATTTACACTGTTATACAAGCTGTACACTCACTACTTTACATTGTAGCAAAGTGTCATTTCTTCAGTGTTGTCACATGAAAATATATACAAAAATGTGAGGGGTGTACTCACTTTTGTGATATACTGAGTAATATATATATATATATATATATGTATGCATGTCTATATATACACATACATACGCATGAATATATATATATATATACACACACACACACACACACACACACACACACACACACACACACACACACACACACACACACACACACACACACACACACACATACATACATGTATGTATATATGTATGTATGTACAGTGGGGCAAAAAAGTATTTAGTCAGCCACCAATTGTGCAAGTTCTCCCTCTTAAAAAGATGAGAGAGGCCTGAAATTTTCATCATAGGTACACTTCAACTATGACAGACAAAATCCAGAAAATCACATTGTAGGATTTTTTATGAAATATTTTGCTAATTATTGTGGAAAATAAGTATTTGGTCAATAACAAAAGTTTCTCAATACTTTGTTATATAGCCTTTGTTGGCAATGACAGAGGTCAAATGTTTTCTGTAAGTCTTCACAAGGTTTTTACACACTGTTGCTGGTATTTTGGCCCATTCCTCCATGCAGATCTCCTCTAGAGCAGTGATGTTTTGGGGCTGTTGCTGGGCAACACGGACTTTCAACTCCCTCCAAAGATTTTCTATGGGGTTCTGGAGACTGGCTAGGCCACTCCAGGACCTTGAAATGCTTCTTACGAAGCCACTCCTTCGTTGCCCGGGCGGTGTGTTTGGGATCATTGTCATGCTGAAAGACCCAGCCATGTTTCATCTTCAATGCCCTTGTTGATGGAAGGAGGTTTTCACTCAAAATCTTACGATACATGACCCCATTCATTCTTTCCTTTACACGGATCAGTCGTCCTGGTCCCTTTGCAGAAAAACAGCCCCAAAGCATGTTTCCATCCCCATGCTTCACAGTAGGTATTGTGTTCTTTGGATGCAACTCAGCATTCTTTGTCCTCCAAACACGACGAGTCGAGTTTTTACCAAAAAGTTATATTTTGGTTTCATCTGACCATATGACATTCTCCCAATCTTCTTCTGGATCATCCAAATGCTCTCTAGCAAACTTCAGACGGGCCTGGACATGTACTGGCTTAAGCAGGGGGACACGTCTGGCACTGCAGGATTTTAATCGTTCTTGTGATCATTTTGACCCACGGGGTGAGATCTTGCGTGGAGCCCCAGATCGAGGGAGATTATCAGTGGTCTTGTATGTCTTCCATTTCCTAATAATTGCTCCCACAGTTGATTTCTTCAAACCAAGCTGCTTACCTATTGCAGATTCAGTCTTCCCAGCCTGGTGCAGGTCTACAATTTTGTTTCTGGTGTCCAAAGACAGCTCTTTGGTCTTGGCCATAGTGGAGTTTGGAGTGTGACTGTTTGAGGTTGTGGACAGGTGTCTTTTATACTGATAACAAGTTCAAACAGGTGCCATTAATACAGGTAAAGAGGGGAGGACAGAGGAGCCTCTTAAAGAAGAAGTTGCAGGTCTGTGCGAGCCAGAAATCTTGCTTCTTTGTAGGTGACCAAATACTTATTTTCCACCATAATTTGCAAATAAATTCATAAAAAATCCTACAATGTGATTTTCTGGATTTTTTTCCTTCTCAATTTGTCTGTCATAGTTGAAGTGTACCTATGATGAAAATTACAGGCCTCTCTCATATTTTTAAGTGGAAGAACTTGCACAATTGGTGGCTGACTAAATACTTTTTTGCCCCGCTATATCTGGCGGGGCAAAACACACATACGCACATATACACAGTTGAAGTCGGCTACGCAGGCTGGCAAAACCCTGGATCATTGTTACTCTAACTTCCGCGACCATATAGAGCTGTCCTTTTGGAAAATCTGACCACAACTCCATTTTGTTGCTCCCAGCCTAAACAGGAAGAGCCCGTGCTCAGGTCTGTTCAACGCTGGTCCGACCAATCGGATTCCACGCTTCAAGGTTGCTTCGATCACGTGGACTGTGATATGTTCCGCATTGCGTCGGACAACAACATTGATGAGTACGCTGAATCGGTGAGCGAGTTTATTAGCAAGTGCATCGGTGATGTTGTACTCACAGCGTCTATTAAAACATTCCCCAACCAGAAACAGTGAATTGATGGCAGCATTCGCGCAAAACTGAAAGCGCAATCCACTGCTTTTAATCAGAGGCAAGGTGACCGGAAACATGGCCGCATACAAACAATGTAGCTTTTCCCTCCGCAAGGCAATCAAACAAGCTAAGTGTCAGCATAGAGACAAAGTAAAGTCGCAATTCAAAGGCTCAGGCACGAGAGGTATGTGGCAGGGTCTACAGTCAATCACGGACTAGAAAAGGAAAACCAGCCCTGTCACGGACCACGATGTCTTGCTCCCAGACAAACTAAAACAACTTCTTTGCTCGCTTTGAGGACAATACAATGCCACTGACACGGCCCACTACCAAAACCTGCGGGCTCTCCTTCACTGCAGCCAATGTGAGTAAAACATTTAAACGTGTTAACCCTCGCAAGGCGGCTGGCCCAGACGGCATCCCCAGCCGCGTCCCCAGAGCATGCGCAGACCAGCTGGCTGGTGTTTTTACGGACATATTCAATCAATCCTTACCCCAGTCTGCTGTTCCCACATGCTTCAAGGTGGCCACCATTGTTCCTGTTCCCAAGAAAGCAAAGGTAACTGAGCTAAATGACTATCGCCCTGTAGCACTCACTTCCGTCATCATGAAGTGCTTTGAGAGACTAGTCAAGGAACATATCACCTCCACCCTACCTGACACCCTTGACCCACTCCAATTTGTTTACCGCCCCAATAGGTCCACAGACGACTCAATCGCAATCGCAATCACACTGCACACTGCCCTAACCCATCTGGAAAAGAGGAATACCTATGTAAGAATGCTGTTCATAGACTACAGCTCAGCATTTAACACCATAGTACCCTCCAAACTCGTCATTATGCTCGAGACCCTGGGTCTCGACCCCTCCCTGTGAAACTGGGTCCTGGACTTCCTGACGGGCCGCCCCCACGTGGTGAGGGTAGGTATCAACATCTCCACCCGCTGATCCTCAACACTGGGGCCCCGCAAGGGTGCGTTCTCAGCCCTCTCCTGTACTCCCTGTTCACCCATGACTGTGTGACCATGCACGCCTCCAACTCAATCATCAAGTTTGCAGACGAAACTACAGTGGTAGGCTTTATTACCAACAATGACGAGACGGCCTACAGAGAGGTGGTGAGGGCCCTCGGAGTGTGGTGTCAAATAAATAACCTCACACTCAATGTCAACAAAACAAAGGAGATGATCATGGACTTCAAGAAACAGCTGAGGGAGCAGCCCCCTACCCACATCGACGGGACAGTAGTGGAGAAACAAACAAACAAACTGAAATGGTCCACCCACACAGACAGCGTGGTGAAGAAGGTGCAGCAGCACCTCTTCAACATCAGGAGGCTGAAGAAATTTGGCTTGTCACCAAAAACACTCAAACTTTTACAGATGCACAATCAAGAGCATCCTGTCGGGCTGTATCACCGCCTGGTACGGCAACTGCTCCGCCCAAAACCGTAAGGCTCTCCAGAGGGTAGTGAGGTCTGCACAACGCATCACCAGGGGCAAACTACCTGCCCTCCAGGACATCTACACCACCCGATGTCACAGGAAGGCCAAAAAGATCATCAAGGACAGCCGAGCCACTGCCTGTTCACCCCGCTATCATCCAGAAGGAGAGGTCAGTACAGGTGCATCAAAGCTGGGACCGAGAGACTGAAAAACAGCTTCTATCTCAAGGCCATCAGACTGTTAAACAGCCATCATTAACATTGAGTGGCTGCTGCCAACATACTCACTCATCTCTAGCCACTTTAATAATGGAAAAATGTATGTAATACATGTATCACTAGCCACTTTAAACAATGCCACTTTATATAATGTTTACATATCCTACATTACTCATCTCATATGTTTATATTGTATTCTATACCATCTACTGCATCTTGCATATGCCGTTCGGCCATCGCTCATTCATATATTTTTATGTACATATTCTTATTCATTCCTTTGCACTTGTGTGTATAAGGTAGTTGTTGGGGAATTGTTAGGTTAGATTACTTGTTAGATATTACTGCATGGTCGGAACTAGAAGCACCAGCATTTCGCCACACTCGCATTAACATCTGCTAACCACGTGTATGTGACAAATAACATTTTATTTGTTTACAAACACCTTAGCCAAATGCATTTAACCTTTTTGGGATAGGGGGCAGCATTTTCACTTTTGGATGAATAGCGTGAACTGCCTCCTACTCTGTCCCAGATGCTAATATATACATATTATTATTAGTATTGGATAGAAAACACTCTGAAGTTTCTAAAACTGTTTGAATGATGTCTGCGAGTATAACAGAACTCATATGGCAGGCGAAAAACAGAAAAATCCAACCGGGAAGTGGGAAATCTGAGGTTTGTAGTTTTTCTAAGCTTGGCCTACCGAATACACAGTGTCTATGGAGTCAAGTTGCACTTCCTACGGCTTCCACTAGATGTCAACCGTCTTTAGAAACTTGAATGAGGATTCTACTATAAAGGAGGAGCTCATGAGACCTGTTTGAGTCAGTGGTCTGGTAGTGTCTCAGGCTCGTGACGCACGCTCCTGACAGAGTTAGCTCTCGTTCCAGTGCTTTTCTTCAGACAAAGGAATTCTCTGGTTGGAAGCCTATTGATGTTTTATGTTAAAAACATAATAAAGATTGAGTCCATACATCGTTTGACTTGTTTCTACGACCTGTAACGGAACTTTTCGATTTTTTGTCTGGACGAAGTGCTCGCGCCTCATGAAGACGGATTACTGGGCTGAACACGCTAACAACAAGTGGCTGTTTGGACATAAACGATGGACTTTATGGAACTTTATGGAACAGATCAGTCATTTATTGTCGAACTGGGATTCCTGAAGATCATCAAAGGTAAGTGAATATTTATAGTGTTATTTCTAACTTCTGTTGACTCCAAAATGGCGGATATTTCTCTGGCTGGATTGGGCTCTGAGCGCCGTTCTCAGATTATGCTGGTTCCGTAAAGTAAAAAAAAATATCTGACACAGCGGTTGCATTAAGGTGAAGTCTATCTTTAATTCTGTGAATAACACTTGTATCTTCTATTTCTGCAAAACCTGGACCCGTACAAATCAGCTGGGCTTGACAATCTGGACCCTCTATTTCTGAAACTATCCGCCGCCATTGTCGCAACCCCTATTACCAGCCTGTTCAACCTCCCTTTCATATCGTCTGAGATCCCCGAGGATTGGAAAGCTGCCGCAGTCATCCCCCTCTTCAAAGGGGGAGACACCCTGGACCCAAACTGTTACAGACCTATATCCATCCTGCACTGCCTATCTAAGGTCTTCGAAAGCCAAGTCACCAACAGGTCACTGACCATCTCGAATCCCACCGTACCTTCTCCACTGTGCAATCTGGTTTCCGAGCCGGTCACGGGTACACCTCAGCCACGCTCAAGGTACTAAACGATATCATAACCGCCATCGATAAAAGACAGTACTGTGCAGCCGTCTTCATCGACCTGGCCAAGGCTTTCGACTCTGTCAATCACCATATTCTTATCAGCAGACTCAGTAGCCTCGGTTTTTCTAATGACTGCCTTGCCTGGTTCACCAACTACTTTGCAGACAGAGTTCAGTGTGTCAAATCAGAGGGCATGTTGTCCGGTCCTCTGGCAGTCTCTATGGGGGTGCCACAGGGTTCAATTCTCGGGCCGACTCTTTTCTCTGTATATATCAATGATGTTGCTCTTGCTGCGGGCGATTCCCTGATCCACCTCTATGCAGACGACACCATTCTGTATACTTCCCGGTCCTTCCTTGTACACTGTGCTATCTAACCTCCAAACGAGCTTCAACGCCATACAACACTCCTTCCGTGGCCTCCAACTGCTCTTAAACGCTAGTAAAACCAAATGCATACATTTCAACCGTTCTCTGCCTGCACCCGCACGCCCGACTAGCATCACCACCCTGGATGGTTCCGTCCTAGAATATGTGGACATCTATAAGTACCTAGGTGTCTGGCTAGACTGTAACTCTCCTTCCAGACTCATATCAAACATCTCCAATCTAAAATCAAATCTAGAGTCGGCTTTCTATTCCGCAACAAAGCCTCCTTCACTCACGCCGCCAAACTTACCCTAGTAAAACTGACTATCCTACCGATCCTCGACTTCAGCGATGTCATCTACAAAATAGCTTCCAATACTCTACTCAGCAAACTGGATGCAGTTTATCACAGTGCCATCCGTTTTGTTACTAAAGCACCTTATACCACCCACCACTGCGACCTGTATGCTCTAGTCATCTGGTCCTCGCTACATATTCGTGGCCAGACCCACTGGCTCCAGGTCATCTACAAGTCCATGCTAGGTAAAGCTCCGCCTTATCTCAGTTCACTGGTCACGATGGCAACACCCACCCGTAGCACGCGCACCAGCAGGTGTCTCTCACTGATCATCCCTAAAGCCAACACCTCATTTGGCCAACTTTCCTTCCAGTTCTCTGCTGCCTGTGACTGGAACGAATTGCAAAAATCGCTGAAGTTGGAGACTTTTATCTCCCTCACCAACTTCAAACATCTGCTATCTGAGCAGCTAACCGATCGCTGCAGCTGTACATAGTACATCGGTAAATAGCCCACCCAATTTACCTACCTCATCCCCATACTGTTTTTATTTATATACTTTTCTGCTCTTTTGCACACCAGTATCTCTACCTGCACATGACCATCTGATCATTTATCACTCGTGTTAATCTGCTAAATTGTAATTATTCGCCTACCTCCTCATGCCTTTTGCACACAATGTATATAGACTCTGTTTTTTCTACTGTGTTATTGACTTGTCTGTTCACACTGCTTTGCTTTATCTTGGCCAGGTCGCAGTTGTAAATGAGAACTTGTTCTCAACTAGCCTACCTAGTTAAATAAAGGTGAAATCAAATAAATTTAAAAAATAAAAATAATAAAACAGCCTCCGACACACTCACCCCATTACGCTCTTCTTCATTCTCTCTCCCTCTCATCAACCCTCTCCTTCTCAGTGAGAGCATCCCCACGGTTCACTACCACCCATGATTCACCTACAACTCCCAATTACGTTCTTTATCCTGACCTGGACCAATTAATATGACCACAAACACAACCCCAGATAATCCTATCTAATAACAGTCATTTCATTGCAGGCCCCCCCAAGACAGTACAGTAGGTGCTGGCTAGCTGACTCGGGGCTGCTGGATGGGCTCAGACACATACATGTCTCTTTTTTTGTCCCCTCTCTCAAACATGAACCTTTACCTTCTGGCTGTAACGTCTCACCACCAGTGGAGCAGCTCATTAGGTGTGCGCAGAGGAGGGGGACTGCTGCGTCAATGAGGGTCAGGGGTAATGGCTCTCACTCAGGTCTGCTCTGTTCTGAATTGGAGGAGAGGTGTGGAGGGAGGAAGAGGGGGAGCACTCAGATGGGTCTCTGACTGCCGATCCATAATCATGCTGCGAGTTAAAATACCAAATAGACACCTACCGATCTGCTAGATCAACCCACCGCCAACCCCCCACCTCCAACCTACCTCCTGTCTTCCCTACCTACCACAGCCTCCTGACGAAACAGGGAGTCCACAGGCAAGTGCTGATTAATGTAGGGCTCCTATTCTCCTCAGCCTCAGGCTTTTAGGACTCACTGGGAGGGAGTGCAACATTTCAATGGGAAAAGGTCTTGCCACTCTCTCCCACCTGTGTGTTATTTGTGGTCTTCTCTTGCTCGGGGAGGCTGAGAGAGCTGGAGGAGGAGAGGAGGAAAGCAGGCTGGCAGGCTCACACCACTGGCTGAACAGCCACTAATGTACGTCTGACCCAAGACCCTCTAACGCTTCTACACAGTCAGAGACTTGCCTGTCTCCACATTTACACACAGCTAGTCATGGCCTCAAAGTCCCATACTAAGGAAACAAAAGCAGAGTTGGCAACTCAATCTGTCATAGCTGATACATTTGGTTCAGAGTCACCAATGCAATTATGACCATTTCCAATCAGTGCTTAGATCATAATGATTACAGAGGATCCTGCTAAGAAACAGACAACACTGTCCACACTACTCGGACCAAGTAGCCTGGTCTACTGGTAACTGCCAAAATAAAGGAAACACAAACATAAAGTGTCTTAAATTGGGTGTTAGGCCACCACGAGCCGCCAGTACAGCTTTAATGCGCCTGGATGCGACACCATTCTACCACAAGAAATTCCATCATTTGTTGTTTTGTTGATGGTGGTGGAAAACACCGTCAGGCACAGCTCCAATATCTCCCATAAGCGTTCAATTGGGATGAGATCTGGTTACTGAGACAACCACACACACGTTTCCAGCAGCATTTTAAAATTACCAGACATTTAAGAAATGTAATGGTTGCGTAACGTGATTAGGGCGTCCATCCACAGTTCTCAGAACGACAGAAATCACCTTTTGTTTATGGTAATTCATCTCAATATAACATCATTCTCACCAAATTACGGTGAGCATTTTGAAGATGTTAGAATACATAGGTGGCACGTTCATAAGGCTAGAGAAAGCCTAAAGTACATTTTATTGAATTGCCAACATTATATAGCCTAATTAGCTTACTCCCAACACATAAATAAATACAATCATTCAAAATACACAGTCTACATTAGGAACACCTTCCTAATATTGAGTTGCACCCACTTTTGCTCTCAGAACAGCCTCAATTCATTGGGGCAAGGAATATACAAGGTGTCAAAAGCTTTCCACAGGGATGCTGACCCATGTTGACTCCATTGATACACAAGGGAAACTGTTGAATGTGAAAAACCCAGCAGCGTTTCAGTTCTTGACACACTCAAACCGGTGTGTCTGGCACCTACTACCAATTGTCTCAAGGCTTAAAAATCCTTCTTTAGCCTTTCTCCTCTCCTTCGTCTACACTGATTAAAGTGGATTTAACAGGTGACATTAATAAGGGATCATAACTTTCACCTGGTCAGTCTATGTCATGGAAAGAGCAGGTGTTCCTAATGCTTTGTACACTCATTGTAGGCTACTACACCAGAAAGCATAATTTGGCCACAAGAGGATCATTAACTTAATGAATTGGAAGGGTCCAAAATCTGGGCAGAGAGAGCACCAAATACCAAATAGATTATTGTTGAGTTCAGAGACGCAGACAGGCATATCACAATATAAAAAAATACAAGTCACGATAAAACAGTTTGGAAAACAAATGGCTATTGCTGTAAAGAGAAGACAATGAAAAGACTCCAACCAGTCTTTTAGTTATCAAGATGCTCTACTTAATTGAGTGAAAAGTGGCTTATTGGCACCAGTAAAGAACATCGGCCATATCCCTGGTGTGTGTGCATACTGTCTTTATCATCAGTGCCTATTCCAAACAGACTCTGGGACGATAGAGCCCAAATTCATACAACCAGTAGGCCTAGGCTACATCCACTTTTTTTATGTTTAGCATAAAATGTTGATAAACTATTATTTCTTTACTTTATAAAGGAAGCAATGCTCACAGGGAAGTAGGCTACTCACGAATGTCCGTTCCATAATGCAATTAGTACAAAAGCACCTTTGAAATTTAGAAAGAGGGGAGATCTAAATATGCATCAACTAGCATGGGATGCTAATAGGACTAGGATTGTGCCTTTGGCTAATGGACAATGAAAAAAAGTTGATTTGAAAACCAATAGAACATGAGAGAAAAGGCTACTGGTTTCAATGACATAAGGAAGTCTTTATAAAATAATTGCCTGCATGTTTGGTTGGATTTTGGCTATACTACTTTGAAGCAAGGTAAGACATGCCTCATAATATGTAGTAACATTTTAAAGTTTCAAACAAGTATATGTTTCAAATAAGTCTATGTTTCCAAAATGCATAATAACTCCAGCTCATTGCAAAGTGGTGTGTGACGCGATGAAGCCTGCCTAGCTGCCTATGCACTTGAATGGCGAATGGGAAGTGTGCTTAAATTACCATTTGAGAAATAAAAATATTAGCTCTTTAAATCGTGGCCATTAAAAAAAAATGTTAAACGCAATTGCCTTTAGAATTGTTACGGAATGATTGGGCTTATGAATTATTTAGAGTCTAAAACATTGAGGAGTGGGTGCTAAGCTGACATCTGGAATTGTTTAGACTATTGACCATTTAGCTACAGTATTTTAATTTTAGGAACCCTTTAGGTTAAAACAATGTGGCCTTTACTACTAAAGCCCATAGAAACACATTGAATAAGACATTCATAAATGGCAAAAGGTGAGGACAGTCAAAAAATAAATCATAAGAAACAAGGAAACTCAGGAAATATATAATGACATTTACACATATTTAACCCCTTTTTTGTGTATCTTCATACTTCCTTCATTTTTAAATATTTTTTACCAGTACCGGTTTCCTTCAGACATGTCCCGTGACACTGGTGGGGTTTGTAATGCAAAACGGAGAACACCATCGTTTTCGTGACAATCTCCCCTTCCTACAGTGGGGTCCCATTAGTAGCACAAATGGTTCGGACACTACCAAACAGAAGTTGGCACATCGGCCGTACCGACTTCAGACGAGTCCTGACACTTGTTGGGGTCGTAGATGAAAACAGAGACTACCATAGTGTTTGTTAGAGTCTCTCCTTTCCATAGAGGAGAGTTTGTATGTTCGGACGCAACAGACATTTTTGTGGGAAGACCGATTTTTGGGATGTCTCATGGTCTAACAAACTCTGCTCTAGGTCTGCCACCTTTCACTGCAGATGCGGAAGTGCGGCTGAAGCAGTGGATTGAGACACATCCAATGCAAAAAACATATCTCTAGCTTAAAAAGACTGAATTTGATGGGGATCTTTTTATTATGTAAATTAGATTGACACACTGGTGCGTCAAATCGACTCTAGGAGGTTAAAGCACATTTCACTCCAGCAGCAATAACAGCTGTTTGAGATTTAACAGCAGCTCTCGTGCTACATCGATTGATATTTCAAATCAATTAATATGTTTTACTCCGGGACAAGTTTTATTTATTGGCTTTTCATACATTTTTTGGGGGCCAAAACCCAGCTATTAACAGCTTACAAACCCTGACACACACTTTAAACTGCTTATGCTCCTTTGAGACCCCTCTTCCAAAATGTCACTCAAATCTCTTCTTCTAGCCAAGGTAGCCAAAATAATGGGAAACTGGGCAATTATATACATGACCCTAAGCATAATGGGATGTTAATTCCTTTTTAAAAAACTCAGGAATCACACCTGTGTGGAAGTACCTGCTTTCAATATACTTTGTATTCCTCATTTACTCAAGTGTTTCCTTTATTTTGGCAGTTACCTGCAGATACTTGCTGTGGGTAGCAGAGGCCCTAAGGACCAAATAAACAGAATTTTCACACGGTTGAAAACTGGTTGATTTGAGGCTAGGAACAGAGAGATACATCATCAGAGCGCGCAACAGAACATTGTACTGTCAACACTCTGTATGTTGTTTATATTAAAACATTTTCATGATATCGATTTCAAATCAGAACTAAAGTGTTGTTGCTAAGGATTCCGCGTTCCGGTTAGCCTTTACAGCTGGGACTGCAAGTTTGTGTTCCTTTTTTTGGGGTGGATTTCGCAAGTGCTAGCTGGGTGTACTACAGACACGTGTCGTCGTCGTGAAGTAGAGGCTAGTGCTCTGGCTGGAATCAATGTAACTCTGGAAAAGTTGTGTGACGAGGTAGCAGGGCTGAGGAGGAGTTTGGAGTTCAGCCAGAGTGAAATTCTCACTCGCCAAAGAGAAGACAAGACACTCTCAGCCAAGGTAAAAATCCACGATTCCAACATGGATTGTCTACTCAGGGAAAACCGGGTGACGAAGGAGTCGCTACTAGACATTCTATTTTTTCCTGGGATTCCTGAGGATGCATCCAATAATCCAGAATGCGCGGTCAGAGAACTCACGCAATCTGCCATGAAACTTCCTATAGAGACTGTAAACAAGGTGGCTTTCCACCGTGTACACAGACTTGGAGCGACAAGACCAAGGGTCCCCGACAAATCATTGCAAAATGTGAAAACTACCGACAAAAGGAGCTGATCAAAAGCAGGGGAAGGAAGCTTAAAGGGACCAAATTCGGTCTCAATTACCAATTTCCAAGGGAGATAAACGAATGTCGTAAGAGACTGTATCCGGTACAAAGACAACAAAGGGAGAAGGGTAGGAGTGCCTTCATCATTATGGACAAACTCTTTATAGATGGACAGCTATTCCCGAGACAACTCCATAACACCATGGCTGTACTACATTCTACAGGGACTTCAGGTTACAAAAAAAAAAGAAATTATGGAACTGTAAAAATACTGTAAAAACATGAAGTGGATATGAACACACACATACTCAATTACATGCCTGCTTACACATACGGACTTACACACACACATACACACCTGATCTCGCCATCTTCTCTTCCTTTCTCTCTATTGTCGAGAACTGTTTTATAAATGAATGTGTATTGTTTGTCTATCTTTTTTATGTATTTGTCTACAAGTTTATATATGTTAACAACAAGCAAGGGGAAGATATCAGAATAGGGGCATTGGAGAATAATAACATTCTACAGAATACATTTGTACTGTAGTGAAGCCGTCTCTAGAGTAATGCAAGGTCTCTTTCACGATCATGTGACACATCAATTGCTATGGAAATGCTGGGATGTGTTTTTCAATTATAATTAAAGGTAATTATGATGCAACTATGATGGTGATATATGGATTCCAATTATCATCATGAATATTAATATTAAGGCTATACGCACTACATGTTACACACATAGACACTCAACCATACAAATTGGCAGAGTTATTATTTATTTGGACATCAAACATTAGTCTTATTCTTATACAGACATCGTACACACTCTCACTAAATCACATCCAATATCATACACTCAACCTACTCAGATTTACTACACACATAATATCTCTCAATTTTCTAACATCTGCGGCATTGGCTCACAGGCAAACAGGCAAGGAAATAAAAAAATATTGCTAGAACCTATTTCTTGAATTCTAAAAAAAGAAAGCTTTGACCGTCATAATACCTCTCTGATGGTAGTAACTTACAAGCACTAATTATGGTCAATTTAGACTGCGAATAGTATCTAGTTATGGTAAGGGGTGAAATAAGTATAGCCAGTTATAATTGTAACGGTTTAGCAGATTATAAAAAAAGATCCATCTTTACTTGGCTAAAAGAAAAGGAATATAACATATACTGTTTACAGTAAACTCACTCTACATCCTTAGATGAAGTTGCGTGGAAAAAGGAATGGGGTGGTGAAATAATTTTCTGTCATGGACAAAAGGAACTCATATGGTGTGATGATATTAATTAACAACAATTTCGATCTGAATGTGCAAATAGTCAGGAATGATTCGCAAGGAAGGTGGATCCATTTGAATATGAAAGTGGACAAAAAGAGATATGGCTCATTAATCTATATAGTCCAAATCAGGATAATCCATACTTCTTCGAAAACATTTATACCAATTTATTGAACTTACAGGTAACAAATGATCTAATCATTATGGTAAGAGACTATAACACAGGTGTTAACTTCTTTGGGGTACCCCCCCCCCCCTCTTCTCAATTTCCGCCTAAAGACATACCCTAATCTAACTGCCTGTAGCTCAGGCCCAGAGGCAAGGATATGCATATTCGTGGTATCATTTGAAAGGAAACACTCTGAATTTTGTGGAAATGTGAATTGAATGTAGGAGAATATAACACAATAGATATGGTAGAGGAAAATACAAGGAAATAAACATACAGTGGGGCAAAAAAGTATTTAGTCAGCCACCAATTGTGCAAGTTCTCCCACTTAAAAAGATGAGACGCCTGTAATTTTAATCATAGGTATAATTCAACTATGACAGACAAAATGAGAAATAAATCCAGAAAATCACATTGTAGATTTTTTATGAATTCATTTGCAAATTATGGTGGAAAATAAGCATTTGGTCAATAACAAAAAACGTTGTTTTAGCTTTTCCTGATTTATTCGCCATATTTTAAATATATAAACTTGTTGAAAATGCTATTGAATATGTACTGCTATGCGTAACACCCGTGGCTCCGTCAAGTAGGATTTGCAATGGCGAATGAACCTCTTTTACGCCAGAGTTTACGACAAAGGCTGGTCTTCAAACGTATAACCATTACATATTGCTGTTTACCTCAGCTCATTGGCTATCTTCCAAGCTAGATTTCAAGATGATCAGTGGTCATTGGGCCAAAATACAGTCAATCAACGATAGACCGGTCCTACCATTGGTGCGCAATGATGTCATTGATTGGGGTCTTCAAATCGGTTTGTTTCGGTCAATATGTCCTGGGAAAAGAACATTCAAGTATGGTTGTGTTAGTAACAACCAGAGGATTGCAATGAAACCAACCATGACAGGATAAACGTAGTGTTTAGTGTGTGTAATTACCAAGAACGAATCTTCCAAAGTTGAATGAGATGGAAATCATGACGCAAGCAGTTTACAAATGTTTCGTGTTAGGCTATACAAATAGATTTTATCAAACAAATCGAACATTCACTGTGTAGTTAGGACACTTGGCATTGCCACCAGAGGAAGATCTTCATTGTTAAGGGATTTATTTATTGTTATTTCTGACTTTCATGACGCTAATGCTTGGTTGGAAAATGCTAGTAATACTTGTGTGTGTGTGGCACCGTCCTCAGAAAATAGCATGTTTGCTTTCACAGAAACGGCTTTTTAAAATCTGACACAGGGGCTGGATTAATAAGACGTTAATCTTTTAAATAATGTAAGATACATGTATTTACAAGAATGTTTACTATAACAAATGGTGTATTTAGATTGTTAGCTCTCTGCAGTTTCACCGGATGTTGGCCTGATGGGACTTTAGCATCTCACCTACCCTAGAGAGGTTAAGTAACTCAATGGACCGTAAAGGTAATCACTCTACAAACTTTTATCACCGCGCCCTTAAGGAAATCACAAATATTATGGGCACATTAGAAATAGTGGATATTTGGAGACTAAAAAACCCTGACCTAGTGAGATATACATGGAGGAGACAATCAAGCTAGTCATCTTGACAACTTTCTTATCTCTTTCATCAAAGGTTAAAAAAAAGTTTTAATAGGAGACAGAATGCAATCGGATCATCATCTAATTGGCATTCACATAACTCTTATAGATTTTCTACATGGATGGGGATATTTTTAACTAAGACAAAATAATTTATAACTGAATTTTTCCAGTATAATATATAGTTCAGCAAATCCCCTTATTGTTTGGGATACCTTTAAAATGTACCTTCAGGGGTCATTCAATTCAATATTCATCAATAATTAAAAAAACAGTTTCTGGCTAAAGAGACAAGACTAACAAGGGAAATTCATGAACTAATAGTACAGGTAGATAGCAATAAAAACAATACTATAGAGATACAAAATAAGTTAGAGGGAAAATTAAAAGAAGTTGAGGAACTTATTGAAGAACGATCTAATGTAATCTATTACAAAATAAAGCAAACTGGATGGAATATGGAGAAAAATGCACAAAAGTCTTCCTGAATCTCCAATACAGGAAAGCTAACAAAAAGAATTTGCAGAAATTCGTGACTGAAGACGGAGTCATCTATGATTCTCCAAATTATATTTTAAAACAGGAAGATACTTATTTTAGGCAGATGTTCTCTTTTCCGTCTCATCCTTTCCCACTGAATGAAGATTACAGTAAGGAATTCTTTCCAAATAATATAAGAAAAGGAAAATTAACAAAATGTACAGAAAGATCAGTGCGAAGGCCAAATTACAGAGGAAGAACTTTGAGGCTATTAAATCTGTTCAGTCTGAAAAAAACCCAGGGCTTGATGGCATATCGGTAGAGGTATATATATATATATATATTAATATACTAAAAGCTCCAATGTTAGATTGTTTGAACTACTCCTATAGAAATGGTAGTCTGTCGGGTACTCAGCAGGAAGGTCGGATTTCTCTGTTATTAAAACAAGAACCAGATGGCAAATATAAAGACCCAGTCTATCTAAAGAAACTGGAGGCCCCTTACACTTCAATGTTGATACTAGCGAATTGCATAGCACTCAGAATTAAAAGGGTTTTACCAGGTATTGTTCATCCTGATCAGACAGGTTTTTTACATGGACGATACATTGGAGATAATATACGACAACTACTAGAAATAATAGAACATCATGAAACATCTAAGAAGCCAGGATGGTATATATAGTGTATTTTGAAAAGACATTTGATAAAGACTATTTTATTTAGAAATGCCCGGATTTGATCCATTTTGGTAATTCTCTTAGAAAATGGGTAAAAAAAAAATAATGTATAGCAACCCCAGGTGTGAAATGGTAAACAACGGCTACTTCTCAGAAAGTTTTGAATTGTCAAGAGGAGTTAAATAAGGGTGTCCGCTGTCACCATATCTATTCGTTACGGCCATCGAAATGCTAGCTATTAAAATCAGATCCAATAACAACATTAGAGGATTAGAAATCCAAGGCTTAAAAACAAAGGTGTCCATGTATGCCGATGACTCAAGTTTTATATTAAGTCCACAAGCTAGATCCCTGCAATGTCTCATTGAAGATCTAGATAACTTTTCTGGACTCTCTGGACTAAAACCTAATTATGATGTGTACAATATTACATATTGGATGTTTAAAAAAATACAACTTTTACATTAGAGTGCAGTTTACCTATAAAATGGGCTGATGGTGATGTAGACATACTCGGTATTCATATCACAAAATATATAAATAATCTATCCACAATGAATTTCAATAGAAAACTTGTAAAAATAGACAAGATCCTGCATCCATGGAGAGGTCTATTTGTCTATTTATGGAAAAATTACCCTGATTAACTCCTTAGTTATATCTGTTTACTGACTTACTTATGGTGCTGCCTACTCCTGATGATTTGTTTTTCAAATCATATGAGTAAAAATACATTGCTTTATCTGGGATGCTAAACCAGACAAAATAAAGCGTGTGTATCTATATAATGAATATGAATTGGGTGGATTGAGATGATTAAATATTAAAGCACTAAACCTTTCTCTAAAAGCTTCACTCCTTCAAAAGTTTTATTTGAACCCTAAATGGTTTTCAGGTAGAATAATAAGAAAAGCTCATCCATTGTTTAAAAATGGCCTTTTTGCCTTTGTGCAGATTGCCATGTCTAATTTTTGATGAATTGAAAATGATACTTTTTTCGAAGTATCTCTTTTTCAAACAAGCATTGCAGAGCTGGCTACAATTTCAATTTCATCCCCCTGAAAAGATACAACAAATATTATGGCTGAACTCAAATGTGCTGGTTGATAGAATACCTGTATTTATGGGAAAGATGTTTGAAAGGGGTATTTTGTTCTTAAATTATATTGTAAATTGGAATGGTACAGTTATGTCCTTCATGAAGTTATCAGAATTGTACGGGAAGGTCTGCTCAATCCAAGAGTACAACCAATTAATTACAGCATTACCCCAAAAATGGAGGAGGGAGGAGGCAGGGAACTGGTCTGTCTGCCCAATATAAGGATCAAAACTGTCAGAGGAATAAAAATAGCATAAATAGGAAAGTATACCAGTTTAATTTGAGGACCAGGATGTTGACAACTATGGAATACAGATTGCAAAATATTTGGGAAGAGATTTTTGTACGAGTTGATATATAAAACAACTCAAGATTCAAGACTTTGTGCTTTTCAGCTAAAATTATTATATAGAATTCTTTCCACCAACAAAATGTTGAATATTTGGGGCATAAAATCATCGAAGCTCTGCAGATTTTGTTGTGAGGATACAGAATCAATAGACCATTTATTTTGGTATTGCCCTCAGGTAGCCTGTTTCTGGTCTCAGATTCAGGAATGGCTGAAAACGCATAGCAATGATCTCAAATGAACCCTAGAAATAGTACTGTTAGGAGATCTGGAGAGACCGGGTCAGTCAATTACTAATATAATAATACTCTTAGTACCGGGTCAGTCAATTACTAATATAATAACACTCTTAGTAAAAGTATTTATCTTCAACACGCATTCTGTGGATTCTATTCGATTAGATAGATTGAAATTGCACGTTAAACATCACAGCATAGATGAAAGATATGTGTTGCGTAGAAACCCGAAGTGGGTGGCCAGCAGAGATAGATGGGATGGGCTGAGGGAAGCGGAGGGTTGGGATGTGGAATTGGAGACAAGTGGGAGTGGAGTTGCTGTGCGGGAGATAGAATGATGGTCAAAGATAAAAGTACAGTTTTTTTCATTAAAGGCAAAATAAAACATAATAAAAAGCAGGTTTGAATGACACTGAGGGGCAGTGTTTTTAAAACTAAATGTCGGTTTGCCTGAGGCTGATGCCATGCAGGTGTTTGTACATATGCATATACACACACTCTCATTCAAGTAAACACATACAAGAACACACACACATACATGTAATAGTTCCAGACATGCACACAAGCATAGACAGTTGGCATTGCTGTTGTGATTTTAGTTTGTTGTTTGCTGTTTTCTTCTGTCTTCTCCTTTTTTCTTTAGTTCCTTCTCTTGGTTGTTGGTGCATTGGGGATTCTTGGGGGGTGAGGAATGGAATTAATTGTATTTTTTATTTTTCTTCTTGGGGGGGCTGTGGGAGGTGTCTCGAATGGTTGAGGGACAGCTATTGGGGAACTGTGGGGGGGGGGGGGGGGGGGGGGTCTTGGAGGGTTTGGATTCACGTTTTTTTAGCCTGGTGGTAGATCTGTCAATGTGCCCTTGAGCAGGGCATTGACCCTGGATGCTTCTGTGTGTCGCTCTGAATGGGAAACTGACTGGTATGATGTAGTTGTTGAGCGGCTTCACTGCAAGTATATTGTATGTTTTGGATATTCAATAAAAACATTTTTTAAATAACTGGTGGAGAAATGTATATCTGGCAGGCAAATGATCTCAGCACAATGACTTGCCTTAGAAAAATTGTCTGAATGTACAGGGTTGACAACCATTGTTGTGTAAGGCTTAGAGCTGGAAAAGTCACATTATCATATTTATCCATGACAGAGGTTGCATTCCAAACGGCACCTTATTCCTTTTGTAGTGCACTACATTTGACCAGGACCCATAATAAGTAGTGCACAGTGTAGGGAATAGGGTGCCATTTGGGATACAAGCCAGTGTGTCAGGTCCATAGAGACGGGCTCCCATCCCCAGCCGAGTGATACTGTTGACTGCGACAGGCCAGGCCTTTGATAGCACCACGGCACCAGTGAAAGATGGAGGATGAACCAGGGCCAGCTTTGTCCACACGGAAACAAAGGGAGTCTTTGCAGGCCGGTGCATATTGTGCCCCACTACAATAGCACTCAGCATCAAAAGCCTGCCTCACTCTTACCGGTCTCTCTCACTCTTTTTCTTTCTCCTTTTCTCCCCATTTCTTTCTCTAAGGGGTGTTTCCGTAAAGGTCAACTCTATTATACCTCATATCTGTTAAATCACATTGAAATGTAACATTTATCCCCTGTAAATATCCATGAATTCCCCCAGCACCAGAAAGAGAAAACGCATATCATTCTGAGCAGCGACGGTCGCAAGTAGAGGGCTTATCTTCCCTCTCTCCTCTCTACCTGCCATCAAACACCCTCACCGCCACTTATTTCATCTCAAATATCGGTCTTCAAACAGAGAGCCCTTTTCTACCACAATCCCAATCTAACACATGCCTATTCACATCACAGCCATTTCAAATCCCCACAAAGAACCAGGGAATGCATAAACCATGATATGATAAAGAAATCCCGCTGGTCTGAATAGAAGTGTCTCTGGTCTGGTGTGAGGAGGGAGGGCTGGTGGCTGTATGAGACCACAGTGGGACAGGGACATGTTAATGTGACATTTGGGGCTATAAGGGACTGTGACATGAGATAATAGAAGTGAACAGGAGGCAGGGCTCATCTCTATGTGATAACCCTGTAATAATAAATAACACCCTCTCTAATACCCACTAATATTAGGCTATATCAACCTGCATACTACCACAGAAAAGGATCAAATCAATCCACACATGTCCATCATACTCTGATTCAATTAGGTTTGATATCATTGAGTGGAGTAGGATTAAAGAGGAGCTACCGCGAACATACTTTTAGTGTGGAAATGGCTGTAATAGAAAAACTGCCTAGGGGAATTTGCGCTATTGGTGATACATGGTTGAAATAATGATTGACTACGAACTGATACATGTGCATTTCAAGCTTTGTAGGGTAGTCCTCATGAGATTTAAACTGTCCAGATTCCAAGTACTGTATCAACGTCTTGATTATGTGTATGAACACTAAAGCTGAATGGAACACCTGGGGGCTAAGGTTCCTGCTCCTATCTCCCCATAACAATCACAGGGCTGTGGAGCAGCTCTAGCCATCCCCCCTCTCCCCTAACTAGCTGCTTCTCCCTTCCAGCTCGGCCCATTGGCACATTAATCGCAATTGCACTGACTGCCGTAACACAAATTGTATTAGCAGCTGAGTGATCAAATTAGGCGCCAACACGCTCACCCGCCCCCACAAATCAGTGCCAGTTTCCGATGTAGACAGCGCTATGCTCAATCAATTTGCTTCCTTAATTTAATCGAGTGGCTCTCACACAGCTCCATGCCCTGTTTTCATTCCAGGCACACGCAACATGGAAAACATGAGCTATCTGTGACACATACGGAGTGACACACATATATATATACACACACACACACACACACAGAGAGAGAGAGACATTCATTCAAATGCATACACAAACCCATGCAAGCACACACAAACACCATCCGTAAATCGAATAACAAGCTTGCCTTTTCTCAGGCTGTCAGTGGTTTCTTGTTATCAGTGAGTTCAGGTACAGATCAGCAGCAGAGAGTTGATGTTGCCACTGTCTCTAGTCTTCAACACCATTCATCTCCCCAGCATGCCTAGCCTGCAGCAGCCTCACACACACACACACACACGCACACACACGTGAGGAGTCCTCTTCCTGAGAAGAGAATACCTAGACTGAGACTGATAGAGAATGAGTCATACCCAAGTCTGTCTGTTCAGACACTGTTAGATTTGAATGAAAAATCTGCACACTCAAATCACTGTGATATTTGAAGAGCACGGCCAGGCTTTTACCCAACTGTCACACCACTTCAAGCAACATAAGTCAGACAGTGACTGCTAAAATGAAAGCAACTCTGTATACACGTTAGCTAGTTAAATCAGAGCCTGGGAGTGTAGTATTTGATCGTTAATAATCAGAGGAAATATATAACTAGATCTACAATGTCTCCCATCCCGGGGGAATTGACTGAACTGAATCAATATTCACACCCATAAAGTGTCTCTCCAGGCAGGCTCTCCATAGAGGAACACCAATGTATCATCTCTTTTTGTGGCAAAGCTAGCTGCGTGCTTCTAATATACAGTGCATTCGAAAAGTATTTAGACTCCTTCACTTTTTCAACATTTTGTTACGTCACAGCCTGATTCTAAAATGTATTAAATGTTTAGTTTTTTCACTCATCAATCTACACACAATAATGACAAAGCAAAAACAGGTTTTTAGGGTTTTTAGTATTCAGACCCTTTACTCAGTACTTTAGTTGAAGCACCTTTGGCAGCAATTACAGTCTCGAGTCTTCTTGGGTAAGACGCGACAAGCTTGGCAAACCTGTATTTGGGACTTCTCCGTCAGGTTGGATGGAGAGTGTTACGGCACAGCCACTTGTCCCGAAGCCACGTCTGTATGTTCTTGGCTGTGTACTTAGGGTTGTTGTCCTGTTGCACTCTGGAGCAGGTTTTCCTCAAGGATCACTCTGTACTTTGCTCTGTTCATCTTTCCCCTGATCCTGACAAACCTTCTAGTGCCTGTGGCTGAAAAACATCCCCACAGCATGATGCTGCCACCACCATACTTCATCATAGGGATGGCATTGGCCAGGTGATGAGCGGTGCCTGGTTTCCTCCAGACGTGACACTTGACATTCAGGACAAATTCTTCAATCTTGGCTTCATCAGAGAAGAGAATGTTGTTTCTCATGGTCAGAGTCCTTTAGGTGCCTTTTGGCAAACTCCAAGTGAGCTGTCATGTGCCTTTTACTGAGGAGTGGCTTCTGTCTGGCCACTCTACCATAAAGGCCTGATTGGTGGAGTGCTGCAGAGATGGTTGTCCTTCTGGAAGGTTCTCCCATCTCAACAGAGAAACGCTGGAGCTCTTTCAGAGTGCCCATCCGGTTCTTGGTCACCTCCCTGACCAAGGCCCTCCTCCCCCGATTTCTCTGTTTGGCCTGGGCGGCAAGCTCTAGGAAGAGTCTTGCTGGTTCCAAACTTCTTCCATTTAAGAATGATGGAAGCCACTGTGTTCTTGTGGACCTTCAATAGTGTAGATTGAGGACAATATATATATTTTTTAATCCATTTTAGAATGAGGCTGTAACGTTAACACTGTGGAAAAGTGAAGGGGTCTGAATTACTTTCCAAATGCAGAGCTGCTTCTTGTTAGCATGTGACAAGTTTACACTCCACATGGTGCAGGGGGAAAGGGCACATGGGACCAAGTGAAGGCATTGATGAGAGATGGAGCAGAATTTGGGCAAGTAGGCTCTATCTTTAAAAATATATATTTTTTAACACATGTATTGTCCTCTGTTCACAAAGACGGCTTACAAGGACGCCTGGGGCGGCAGGGTAGCCTAGTGGTTAGAGTGTTGGACTAGTAACCGAAAGGTTGCAAGTTCAAATCCCCGAGCTGACAAGGTACAAATCTGTCATTCTGCCCCTGAACAGGCAAACCCACTGTTCCTAGGCCGTCATTGAAAATAAGAATTTGTTCTTAACTGAAGTGCCTAGTTAAATAAATGCCTAGTTAAATAAAGGTCAAATAAAAAAATACAAAATAAAGTTGTTCAGTAAAGTTGTTCAACTACGAATACATTCAAAAATATTGCTGTTTTCATTTGGACCAAATGTCTTTCGTTTCTCAGGAAGACATTAATGATAAAGCCACTTACTCACAGCTCTGTTTACTTTCACAGACAGCTTCTGCAAATTAATAATTAAAACGAGGTGGTGTTATTTCTGGATTTAAACAGGAGATTGGGGGAGCTATGTTTAGCTTACAAATGTTGATGAACTATAAGCCTATTTCTTCACATTATAAGCACAGCAATGGCGCACATGGTAGTAGTCTATAAGCGCAAATGTTCCATTAGTGGAAAAAAAACCTTATCAACAGTGACCGCAAATGCAATTATGCATGTAATGCTTTAATTATAAAGGTGCATTTTTATGATGAAAATTATCCTCCCTAAACTTGAAACTCACGTGCTGCTTATGTATGCCAGTTAGGCTCTACACCCCTTGTACTTCATTTTAAAGTTATTTAGCCTCTTTGGTTGTGATACAAACCTTATCAAGGTATAGGATAGGCTGCATGAAGTGTGCGACAAAGTCGCAAAAAAAAAAGGCATTGTTTCTTATGCTGGGCATCATTCACAAGTGATATGCTAATATTGGACCGTCTCCTAAAATTGATTCAGCTGCGGGATCGGGGCACCACCAGTACAGAGCTTGCTCAGGAATGGCAGCAGGCAGGAATGAGTGCATCTGCACGCACAGTTAGGCAAAGACTTTTGGAGGATGGCCTGGTGTCAAGAAGGGCAGCAAAGAAGCCACTTCTCTCCAGGAAAAACATCGGGGACAGACTGATATTCTGCAAAAGGTACAGGGATTGAACTGCTGAGGACTGGGGTAAAGTCATTTTCTCTGATGAATCCCCTTTCCGATTGTTTGAGGCATCCGGAAAAAAGCTTGTCCGGGGGAGGCAAGGTGAGCACTACCATCAGTCCTGTGTCATGCCAACAGTAAAGCATCCTGAGACCATTCATGTGTGGGGTTGCTTCTCAGCCAAGGGAGTGGGCTCACTCACAATTTTGCCTAAGAACTCAGCCATGAATAAAGAATGGTACATCCTCCGAGAGCAACTTCTCCCAACCACTCAGGAAAAGTTTGGTGACGAACAATGCCTTTTCCAGCATGATGGAGCAGGTTGACGTAAGGCAAAAGTGATAACTAAGTGGCTCGGGGAACAAAACATCAATATTTTGGGTCCATGGACAGGAAACTCCCCAGACCTTAATCCCATTGAGAACTTGTGGTCAATCCTCAAGAGGCGGGTGGACAAACAAAAACCCACAAATTATGAAGTGAATTGACAGCATATCAGGGCGGATTGCAGAGGTCTTGAAAAAGAAGGGCCAACACTGCAAATATTGACTCTTTGCATGAACTTCATGTAATTATCAATAAAAGCCTTTGACACTTATGAAATGCTTGTAATTATACTTCAGTATTCCATAATAACATCTGGCAAAAATATCTAAAGACACTGACGCAGCAAACTTGGTGGAAATTAATATTTTTGTCATTCTCAAAACTTTTGGCCACAACTGTATAACATGTGGGATTGCCTCAATTCATACTCCCCTTCCTCAAATCCAGATTTGTACGGTTCTAGTTCAACTTGGATAATACCGTAATTTCCGGACTATAAGCCGCTACTTTTTTCCCACGCTTTGAACCTCGCAGTTTATACAACGACGCGGCTAATTGATTTTCCCCACTTTCACAAGATTCATGCCACCAAAAAACTGAGCACCGTCACATAATGTGACGTAAATCGAGCACGCTCAAACTTCCCATCATTCTGATTACGGTAGTAATTTTGTCACCCTCATCATGGCAAAGACACAGAGAAATGCATATGATGCAGCTTTCAAGTTGAAGGTGATCGATCTGGCTGTTGGAAAAGGAAATAGAGCTGCTGATAGCGTGGAGCATTGTCAAAAAATCCACTATCATCAACGGGTTTCGAAAGGCTGGACTGCTGCGTGTTGAAGAGGGCAGCGATCCAACATCGGATGAAGCAATTCTGAGGCTATTCAACTCCGACACCGAAGGAGATTACTTCAGTGGTTTCAGTGCACAGGAGGAGGAAGATAGTGACCAATGACTTTCTTGGTAGGCTACTGTTTACTGCTATTTTTTTTATTTCTTTGTTACAAGCCGTGTTTCGTTCATTTGTTTCAATGTACCGGTAGGCACCTGCGGCTTATAGACATGTGCGGCTTATTTATGTACAAAATACTTCTTTTTTTTATTCAGTGGGTGCGGTTTATATTCAGGTGCGCTTAATAGTCCAGAAATTACGGTAGCTTTAAAGAACACCATATAGTTGTCTAACACAATTGTCATTAAGCTTACATTTTCCTCAACACCCTCATGGCAATGTGGGTTTTATCCATCTAGTGTCCTCTATCCCACTTGGTTACGAACACAGCATTAGACTTGGAAAAAAAACAGAGCAGGGGACCCAATTACAGAAGTCCATAAAAAAGTTTAAGTGAATCGGACATTAAAAGTTGGAAGGGGGAGTTTCCTTTCCTTTAGTAAGGTCTGATTCTCATGCTCCATGCTTATATCCACTGACGATGCTCAGAGCCAAAATGCACTGGGAAACAAACACACACAGGGCACTGAGCTAAATAAAGGTCTGGTTAATTGAAGGGTGTTGGGCCAACTGATTACCTGCCTGTTCCCTCTGTACTTCACTCCCCACATCAGTAGTCATCATGAAGCCTCAACTAAGAGTGTGCCCCACTGAGCACAATTGCTGCTGGAAATACCACTACATGGGGGGTGGGGGTGCACCATAGCAATCTAAAAGGCCTTCGGTAGGAGGAACTTACCAAAACCACACACTCAGAACATGACCTTTGGGCTTGTTTGGAGCTAGCAGTTATACTCCAAGCATAATTGACTAGCTTGCTGATTCAATTTAACCATTAGTGAGGCTTGACCGCTGTTACATATCTAATCTATCTGGTTTGCATTGTGGACAATAACCAAGTCAATCTAGTCCATCTCATTGTTCTCTCAAAACAGTTGTCATGACGTTGGCCTGGGGTGTAGGTTTATGACAGTGATAAATACCTCTTCCCCACTTTTTCCTCTCTCTACCATACTGATGTCACATTTGCAAAACCCTTGGTTAACAGAGATTCTGGGAACATCAGAAGGTGGGGGAAATGAACTATATTCTGGTAATCCAACCAATTGAACATATGCGGTGGTACTTAATGAATATGATGTCAGTTCGGTTGTCATCTGAAAAATTCTCATCAATGATAAGATGACAAACGCTACAGTGGAAAGTCTACACAGAGTTATCGGATTCACATGGAATTGTTGTTCAATTTAAATGTTTGAATATGAAATTATTCGTGATGGGATGAAATGTGATTTTAGCTTCTAAAATGTGAGATTTGGGTTTTCATAAGATAGGGCTCTGCTCAATCGGTGGCCCGCCCCTGTGAAGGGACATGGGCTATAAAACTTTTCAATCACGCCCTCCTCTCCCTTCCCATGTAAAGCCTTGACGACAATATAACCTCCTGTTCCGAGGATGTGAGGACGACAGTCCGATGTCAGAATGGTTCAGATAATAACTACAGAACGAAGCCAACATCAGCGTGAGCTTTGGTTGCGAATGGTATGAACTTTGAACTCTTATTCACTACAGAAGTTGTACCTCCTAGCCGTTGAGTTGGCAACAGCAGCTGCAAACGCAGGTTAGGAAGGAACAGAGAGTATCCCGCCTACCACCCAACGATGTTACTACAACGTATCCAATTTACCAGCAGAGACATTCTTCAAAGGACAAAAGACTCGGTTGGGCAACACGGCCTTCCATCTACCACCAACCTACCTACGCGCAGCTCAGAGTAAATATTTATTGCATTTTCCTTTTCCAAATGGGCGGTAATTTAGAATGCATAAGATACTTTGTTCCTCAGTCTTCCCGCTCTTTCACTCAAACCCAGCCCCTTTTCTTTTGTGTAACAAGCTGTCATATCTGTTCCGCCCGCTAGGGACATTTTACTTTATGACGTCATTTGTAATCAAGTTATAATTTAATTATGTGTATGTGTAATTCTGTGTGATTAGTTAGGTATTTAGTAAATAAATAATTAAACCAAATTTTATATCGCTGATTCAACTTGTTAGCCAGGGTTGGTGCAGATAACCAAGAATTTACAACTTTCAGATGAGACTGAATTAAGATAACGATCTTTAAGAGTTTATTCGGAAGATAACAGCTCTATAAATATTATTTCGTGGTGCCCCATGATTAGCTCAATCAGGTAATATTAATTACGGATAAATTATTTTATAGAATAGCATGTCATATCACTTAATCCGGCATAGCCAAAGACTCAACACAGTTCCAACAGAGACATGAGGAGAGGATGCCTCTTCTACTTCACCCGCAATGCACTTCTATTCCCCAATAATATACATTTATACAATAACGCTGGTCTTTCACCCCGTCAGTGGGTGATTGCCCCTGAGGTGCAAGATGCGGTGTGTGGGTCTGTGTGGGGTCGGTCCCCGTATTCCCAACCAACACATAGCACAGAACCACTATGGCTCCCTGCCTCGGCCTTATTAGCAAACCTGACAACACGCTCTCAACTGACTTGTCTGCAACTGTCAAACATGACACTTTGTAATGTCACACACTCCAACACACACTTTCCCAGGCAAAGTGGTTATCAGAACCCCACTGCCTCCCATTTCCCTTCCCCTCCCCTCCTATCGGAAAAACCTGGGGAATGTGAAAGCAAAGCCTAGCGTCTGAGAAGAAATGTCAACAGCAGATCAGTCTCAACACCTCTGATCCTGGTTATGTCTGTGTATCTCCAGTACAGACACAGGGTACTGGATTATCAGCCTTCTGCCTGCTTCACCCAGAAGGGTCCTCCTGACTAATATTCACTCACCCATCATTCCTCTGCCAGGCAGACCGGTCTTTACAATGTGAGGCTGGAGACCAGAACCATCTGGTCCAGAGGAGAGGGCTGGCTGCCTGACTCTGACATGTGAGATCCAGGTACATGTTGGTCTTAACCACAGATCTAGGATCAGATTCTTACCCAACCCCAATCCTAACCCAACCTTAACCATTAGGGGGATTGGAAACATCTGATCCTATATCAGTGGTTAAAGGAAACGTTTACTTACTCGGATTTGGGAATCAGGGTTTGGCCATTCATAGGATATCCAGCACAAACCTCCAATAGAACAGGAACTACTTTATGAGGCGGTTAGGGGACAGTAAAAAAACAACTAACCACAGCACAGACAGGACAGTGAAGACAGCCTGTATTATGGGGTGCAGACAGTAGAATCAGGGATCTTAAAAAGCACACAGGATAAGCCAACATTCCACTGGTTAAACATCAGAGCGCTAGAATGACTAAAACAATTCTTAGTAAGACAGCCTTGAATTGTTTATCAAGGTGTAGGCTGAGGCTGTGGAGAGAATGAGTAGAAAGAGAGGGGAGAGAACAAGCCAACCGTAGAGCCTCATCAGAGATGCTATGAGGGCTACACACCAGGAGTCTGGGTAGGGCTGTGTGAGAGGTGTGTGCTCATACCTGGACCAACGAATGGATACCCTGAGGTTTAGGACATTCACTCAATCTATGTCTCTAGCTAAAGACCCTGGGACTATAACATTGCCTGATAATGCAGAATCTACCTCAGTTAAGCTGCATTTAGTTTTTTCTTGTGCCAAAATGTGTTAATACACATATATTGTACCTTCAGTACAGATTGGACTTATCCTCTCGGAGATGGATGGAGTGGGTAAATAGCTTGTGTTCTCAGAAAGATACCGGCACACAGAGACAAACACAGGCCCACTCTGTCTTTGTAGATCACAGGATCAAACACTAACTCCAGCAGCCGCTAATGATAGAGAGAGAAGAGAGGGAGCGAGCGATGGAGAGAGACCAAAAGAAAGCTTTAGAGTGGGAAGCCATCTGTTTTATGTAGCCTTCTGATTTGATTAGATTTTTGGAGAATGCCGTGGATGACTTTGGTCATGTTGTTTGATGTTTTCTATCCTTGTTCTCCTGTAGGGTCACTGGGGCAGGTTCTATGCTGTTGCTGTAGTTGTTGCTGTGCAGCTCTCACACACACAACATGTTGTCGTTTCATGCATCACTGGAGGTGTTCTCGTTTCATGCAACCCTATTGCCTCAATTTCAAGCAGAAACAAATCTGGGCCCAAGGTTATTCTGAACTTCTCCTTTAAATGCCATGACCTTCAGTTTAAAGGCCAAGATGAATCTGCTCATTTGGCCGGATGGAATAAGCAGACACACCAAGTCGATGGATCTCACAGAGGTGTCGGATGATGGCTGGACCCACACACACACACCATGATGCTCAAAGTCTGTGTGGGAGAGTTCAGCCCAACGGGGCTTTGCGTTTATGTGTGCTTGCGTGCATGTGTGTTTATGCGTGCGTGTGTGTGTGTGTGTGTGTGCGTGCCTGCGTGCGTGCATGTATGTGTCAGTGTCAGTGTAGGGCAGGGCTATACCCTGGAGTCTGTAGCCCTGCCTGCCACTCAGCACTCCTTCTGGGTCAGTTCCACCCTCCTACTGCCTGTAGCCCCCACACAGACCCTCTACCTCCCACACGGGGGTTTCTCAGCAGCAGGAGGGCTAGTGGGGGGGTGAGTGGGTATAGGCGGGCAACGCAATAACATTCAACATTCATTTCAAGTATGATAACAGGTAATAGAGTATTATCTTGTCCATCCTAATTATCATTCTCTATTATTGGATTTATGAGACCAGGATAAAGTCAAATGCCATGGTGGCATTATAATTTTGTTTTACTTCCCCGCCTCTCTCGTTTTCTTGTTGGTGAGATTGGATTGTTGTTTTCTCTGCAGAGATAGAAGACAGACAGGAAGAGAAGAGAAGTGTTGGAGTCTTGTCATCTGGGAGGGAAGAGAGGTATTGAGAGGAGACTGGCACTAAACAATAGTCAGACTTATCAACATAACAGATAATCTGTGTGTGAGTGTTGAGGACTCCCATCCAAAAGGTTATCATTTGGTGAGCATCCAAAAGTTTACTGACTAATGGCCTTCAAATGAAGTCAAACAGCCATAACATCTATGTGCCAGAGGATAGGGGAGGACACGGCATCGGTCTCACAGAATAATGCTTCATGCCTTAGCGTGACTATATCAAAAGCAATATTTCCATGGCAACCCTTACTCACGTATCACACATTAAGGAGATGGTGACTGTGTCAAAGTGAATGTGAGAGGCAGATTTGACCTGCAGCTCAAATGGAAAAGCATTGCAGGGAAGATGGCGCTGACAGAGAGGGTCACCTCGCTTCAAGCCCTTAGGAAACTATGAAGTATTTGTTTTTTTGATGTACTATTTCTTACATTGTTAGAAAACTTATGTGGCAGGGTCTACAGGCAATCACGGACTTCAAAAGAAAACCAGCCAACGTCACAGACACCAACGTCTTGCTTCCAGACAAACTAAACACCTTCTTTGCCTGCTTTGAGGATAATACAGGGCCACCAACATGGCCCGCTACCAAGGACTGCAGGTCCTCCTTCTTCGTGGTCGACATGAGTAAGACATTTAAAACGTGCCAACCATCGCAAGGCTGCCGGCCCAGACGGCATCCCTAGCCACGTCCTCGGAGCGTGCGCAAAACCAGCTGGCTGGTGTGTTTACGTACATATTCAATCTCTCCCTATCCCAGTCTGCTGTCCCCACATGCTTCAAGATGGCCACCCATGTTTCTGTACCCAAGAAGTCAAAGGTAACTGAACTAAATGACTATCATCCCGTAGCACTCACTTGTCATCATGAAGTACTTTGAGAGACTAGACAAGGATCATATCACCTGCACCCTACCTGCCACCCTAGACCCACTTCAATTTGCATAACGCCCCAAAAGGTCCACAGACGCCCCAAAATCACACTGCCCTATCCCATCTGGACAAGAGGAATACCTATGTAAGAATGCTGTTCATTGACTACAGCTCAACATTAAACACTATAGTACCCTCCAAGCTCATCATTAAGCCTGAGGCCCAGGGTCTCAACCCTGCCATGTGTAATCGGGGCCCAGACTTCCTGACGGGCCGTCCCCAGGTGGTGAAGGTAGGAAACAACATTTTCACTTCGCTGATCCTCACCACTGGGGCCCCACAAGGGTGCGTGCTCAGCCCCCTCCTGTACTCCATGTTCACCCATGATGGTCACCGACGTCTTGCTTCCAGACAAACTAAACACCTTTGCCCGCTTTAAGGATAATATAATATCACCCCGACTACATTACTCATCTTATATGTATATACTATATATTTTATACCATCTATTGTATCTTGCCTACGCTGCTCGGTCATCACTCATCCATATATTTCTATGTATATAGTCTTAGATTTGTGTATATTAGGTAGTTGTTGTGGAATTGTTGGATTACTTGTTAGATATTACTGCACTGTCAGAACTAGAAGTGCAGGCATTTCACAACACTCGCAATAACATCTGCTAACCATGTGTATGTGACCAATAAAATGTGATTTGAGAACAGCAGCCCAGAACTGTCTACACACACACACACACACACACACACACAGCCTATAAGGCTATGCTCACAGGAAGGGAGTCTAATTGTCAGCAGGGTGTGTGATCCACAGCAGGGGCATCAGACTGGAAGAGTAGCTGAGAGACTGAGGAAACAAGGAATCAATGAGCACATCACAAACAAAATGACCTACATCAACCTCCACTGGCCCCCATAGACTGTCTCTGGAAATAACAGCTTCAAGGCCTACCAGAATACCACATTAACCAGCATAAGGATATGACCTCAACTTCAGTTTAGGTATACTTTGTATAAGTGTTAAAAAGAAGACTAGTTTAAATGTTAGTCCCACACCAATCAAACTGTACACAGAGATAAAACTCGTCAAACTGTACCTTGCTCCTCTAATGCCAATGCTGCAGTATTGGTACTGTGTCAGTCAGTGCTGGGTGAGAGAACACATTCAGATAGGGGAGGACCTGTACACTATGTCAGGAATCAGGACTAATAAAACTGTCTGTTTAACAAGTAATACCACATGGATGGCCATTTATACAATTTCATTGTGACACTGTAGACTATTCTAGATTTGCAGGGATAGGAGGCCGGAAATGTATTTTTGTCTCGCCTAGAAAGGTAGAATGGCCAGGACCGGGCCTGCATCAGCATCATATCAGTCTTAATATAGCCGTGATGCTCATCCGTAACTTTGAGCCGCTAAATTCGGGTAACTTTGCCAAAAATCCCATGTTTTCCAGAAATCCTGGTTGGCCGTTTCTGGATTTCCAGCTTTTATTCCTTCCTGATTTCTGTAAAACCTGTGAATTTTGGGAAAGTTACTGAAATGTTGCAACTCTATCCATAACCAACCTTTCACGTAATAGGAAGATGCACCATAAAACACCAGACACAGGACACCGCAGTGCATACTGCATATTCTATACTGTATATAGAAACTATAAGGTCTGGTGATGGTTCTAGGCAGGGTGGAGTCTAAGAAAGGCCATAAGCTCTGAGTCGCCCTAGGGACGCAGGCCTTGTGTTAACCAATCTAAGTGTAATAGAAAGAATGACAGCATTAATAATGAAGGAAGCCCATCTACCGTTGAGGTCAGAAGTTAACATACACCTTAGCCAAATACGTTTAAACTCAGATTTTCACAATTCCTGACATTTAATCCTTGTAAATTACCATTTCTTAGGTCAGTTAGGATCACAACTTTATTTTAAGAATGTGAAATGTCAGAATAATAGTAGAGAGAATGATTTATTTAAGCTTTTATTTATTTCATCACATTCCCAGTGGGTCAGAAGTTTACATACACCCAATTAGTATTTGGTAACATTGCCTTTCAATTGTTTAACTTGGGTCAAACATTTAGGGAAGACTTCCACAAGCTTCCCACAATAAGTTGAGTGAATTTTTTGCCCATTCCTCTTGCCAGAGCTGGTGTAACTGAGTCAGGTTTGTAGGCCTCCTTACTCGCACACACTTTTTCAGTTCTGCCCACAAATTTTCGATGGGATTGAGGTCAGGGCTTCGTGATGGCCACTCCAATACCTTGACTTTGCTGTCCTTAAACATAACAATGGTCATTATGGCCAAACAGTTACTATTTTTGTTTCATCAGACCAGAGGACATTTCTCAAAAAAGTACGATCTTTGTCCCCATGTGCAGTTGCAAACCATAGTCTGGCTTTTTTATGGAGGTTTTGGAGCAGTGGCTCCTTCCTTGCTGAGCGGCCTTTCAGGTTATGTCGATATAGGTCTTGTTTTAATGTGGATATAGATACATTTGTACCTGTTTCCTCCAGCATCTTCACAATGTCCTTTGCTGTTGTCCTGGGATTGATTTGCACTTTTCGCATAAAAGTACAATCATCTCTAGGAGACAGAATATCGTCTCCTTCCTGAGCGGAATGACGGCTGTGTGGTCCCATGGTGTTTATACTTCCGTACTATTGTTTGTACAGATGAAGGTGGTACCTTCAGGCGTTTGGAAATTGCTCCCAAGGATTAACAAGACTTGTGGAGGTCTACAATTTTTTTCTTAATTAAGTCTTGGCTGATTTCTTTTGTTTTCCCATGATGTCAAGCAAAGAGGCACTGAGTTTGAAGGTAGGCCTTGCAATACATCTACAGGTACACCTCCAATTGACTCAAATGACATCAATTAGCCTATCAGAAGCTTCTAAAGCCATGACGATGATTTTTCCAAGCTGTTTAAAGGCACAGTCAACTTAGTGTATGTAAATGTCTGACCCACTGGAATTGTGATACAGTGATATAATCTATCTGTAAACAATTGTTGGAAAAATTACTTGGCACAAAGTAGATGTCCTAACCGACTTGCCAAAACTATAGTTTGTTAACAAGAAATGTGGAGTGGTTGAAAAACAAGTTTTAAATCACTCCTACCTAAGTGTATGTAAACTTCCGACTTCAACTGTAGCTCTGGCCAAACTGCATGCCAACACACTCGCATACACACGTACACATGCACACTAGTAATGTTAGACCTATCGTATTGTCATTGAGTACAATGGGTCAGCCGGTTGCACACTGAGTGTACATCCCTCCTTTGGGGCCTAAACATCCTGAGAGCCTTACAGGAGATATGTATGACCACAGACTGTTACTAATATAAACAGTCATTTCTGTGACTAAGGGAGGAGGAAAACTAAAACATAAATAGGTAGGCCTATGTCTTTCCAGCTGGAGCCCTGTCTTTGAGAGATCATTCTTATTACTCAGTCAATAACAGTCCGGTTATCAACAAATATGAGTCTTCTAATATGAGGCGAGGTATTCAGGACCCATGTTGTTGTCCACTAATTCAGTAGAAAGAAGGATACAGAGAGGGAACTCTTCATCTGTAAGAGCATATGGGAGATGTCATTCACTGGCGCACGTTCTATGGCTTTCTATGTAAGTATTTCATATAGTGTGGACACGTGTGCATGCGTGTGTGTGTGTCAGAGTTTGAGAATGTGTGTTAGTGTGTACATATGACGGGTGCAGAGAATTGCTGACGCTATCCTTGCTCTAAACCTATCATGCATGTAATAACTATGATGGTAAAGGGGTATCTGTAAATCCCCCCAAACAGGCTCTTAGCTGGCACAGTGGTGAGACAGACAGACATGTGTAATAGTAGGAAGGGGAATACAGTAACAATGTAAGAACAACTGTGACAATATCAGACCCCACACCCTGACAATCACTACGACCAGGAATACAAACACTTGCCGAAACAATCCATTTGGCTGATCATTACGGCATCAGCGAACAGCCTCACTTCAGTAAAAGGATAGGCATCACACATGAACACGTTCAAAACACGCTTCCTCACAGCGCTGGATAGCTGGCTGGAAGTGAACTTCACAGTGAGTGGTGGCTGATTTGGATGTTGTGGTTTTCTAGGTGAATACACCTGAAATCCTCTCGGTTCCAGCTCCAGCTACACTCATCAGGCCAGGACATTAAATATGGATGCTGTGGACAAGCAGAAGCAATTTTCTATGTTTAATTCAACAAATAATAACATCAAAAGAATATTAAGAAGATCAGCAGGTGAATAAACCATGACAGGACTGGAGCTCTCAGGGTGCTGGAGCAAACTGGGAAGGTGCCACCATTCAGGAGAGAACAGAGAGAAGAAGGGTCACCTCTATATCATCTATTAATGCAACAATCCACCAAACTAAACGCTAGGGCCAGGGAGTTGTGTCCTGATCAGGAGAAACTCTGGACCCTACTTATGTTCTTGACTAAACTACACTGCGACATCATGGCCATGGGGTACAGTCATATAGTGAATTAGCCTTGGGTGCCAACTTGTTGCTGTCTTGGCGAGCCAATGACGCAGGAACAGTCTGTCATCCAGGAAAGTATTGCATAAAAATCACATACACGCTGGAGCTTCAATATTACATACATTCTTGGCTGTAATTTCCCATGTTTCCCATTCTGTTGCTCCTCCACTAATATAGTGTAGAGATGCATGATCTTAATTTGACCAGTTTCTCACAACAGGAAATGTGAATTATTGTGTTGATTATAATTCATGGGACATTTTGTAGGGGATACTACATCTTTTAGGGCAAATTAAGTCTGACATTTTAAAGAGAAAATTACAAACTTTAGAAGCCTTTATAACCGTGAATATACTACAAGTTTCCATGTCGTGCTGTGCAGGAAATGTCTTGCAACAACAAGGTGATACAATGAATATCCTACAGTTCTATGTAGAAGGTAAAACAAAACAATAAAAGCAGCAGCCCACTTTGATTGATCACACGGTTGTTTCTACTCTGCTCTGGCAGTTCCAGTAACATCTTAGAAAACGTGTATCCGTTTCCTTAAAAGGTCAAGGCCAATAGCAACCACAAGATAAGAACACACATTGACAACATGTGTCAAGTCATCTAAGCCAAGGCAAAACAGAGATCAAAGATCAGGCAGAGCCCACTGCAATCCCCTTAATATAGTATGTATGTTCCTGCTTTTTCCCCTAATATATTTCCTTTCACCATCAAGCTCTGCTCACACAGTCCACATACATACCCACATACGCACGCTGCCGCTGTTTTTACATTGAATGCTGCAAAGGCACAGGCACACACACCAAAACAGTGACAGAAACACATACACATGCCCACACAGAAAATAATCCATTTGTCTTTGTAAAATCATTGAATAAATCGAAAATGTGAAATGTAAAGAGTTTGACTGTGTTGTCTGACGTGCTGTTGTGTATTTCAGAGTGTCTGTGAGGCAGCTTGCTTCCTGCCAGAGTAGGTGGGTGAGAGATTAGGAGAGCTAAACTAGAGAACAGGGGGGCTATTGAACTGTGGAGTGAGAGAGCTCCAGGGGGAGACGGGAGCAGCTCTGTAATTAACCGGCTTTTCTGACAGCCTGTAGCCTGGTCTCTGGGAGCCTGGAGCCGATAGAGCCTAGAGTGGGGCCAGGGCCCTAGGAGACAGGCAGGCTGAGCATATGGCCAGTGGGAGAAAACACATGTACTTGAGTGTGGCAGAATGCATGAAACCCACTTTGCCAGACCACCCACTTAACCCTCTGTTTCATAGTCAGGCTTGCTAATGCCAGGAAGCCTCTCACTGGCTCTTGTGCTAAAACTCCACTGATTTCACCTGCCTTTAAGAGATATGACGGGGCCGTAAAGAAGCTAGGCTCCCACCACCAGCCTGCCTTCTGGCAGTAAAGACCGTAGCAGAGTGGCACAGAGTGTAGTACTAAAGTAAGAACTGTCACTGGAGGCTCCCCCCTCTCTCCTCCCCACCATGCTCAATTATTCACATGCCCAACCACAGCCCTACTCCTAATCTAAACACCAGCCTCACACCAGCCCTCTCAACATTACCCTCCATTATTCATTAGCCTAGCTGTGGCCCCCATGCATACCACTGACAGCACTAACCCCACTAACACACAGCCCGGACCTCACTCACATTGATTCCTCAGGCTAAGGATGTTAACAGTAGTGCGTTCATGGACAGACAGAGACGGGAGCAGGGGGTTTAATGATCGGTCACAGCACCCAGGTCAAGTCATTGTCAGCTGGTGGACTCGGACACACCACGTTATGGGCATTTCTCTGCCCTGAGTAGGACATGATGCTGTTTCCACCACCCTGACATCAGCTATAGGCAGGCTAGCAGACACGTAGCTTGTCCATGGTTATGTAACAGAAGACAGGAGTAATGTGGTGTGAGATTATTACTTGGTTTGATGGCTAGATTATTATTGCTGATCTGCTTCCACTTGATGTTGTAGGTCCCTTAGTCATGGAACACCAAGGCGAAAGGCTACCGTTAGCCTTCAACAGACGTCATAATGTGATAAAATCATTTATATGTCTAAAGATAATGATTAAATAATTCCACTCTGAAACCATATGAAATGTATTACAATCATAAAACTATAATCTGATGATGTGTGTAGTTTTAGTCAGAATTAGAACAAGGACTTTTTGTTCCTTTTTAGTATGTAAGCAGGGTGCAAGTGGGAAACAAATGATAAGAGGAGCTATCGACAGACAAGCTGGACTACTGTGTTCTTTACAGGACATACTGTCTCCACCCGTGGAGGGGAGAAACTGTTAGGCTTGCAGAAACATTATGAAACATGTTGCAGATTAAACAATGTATCTGTGTAGTGGAAAAACACAGACTGTCTAAGAAAGGCGTAGCTTAAGATTTGAACGTGTTTGTTATAAAGACTGGGTTTGCATTTGTGATGTTAGAACGTTCTCGTGAATAAACACTGACTTTTGTAAGCTGGGACTCGTCTGTTTCATTCAACCAGAATCTTACAAACTCTGGGTTGCAGATTGAGTAGATTAATTGAAGTTCATGAACATTGATAACAAAATTCTCATAACATAATGTAATTCTGAGTTAAGGTTTTATTGTGGTCTTGCATGGTGCTGAATGCCATCCATAATGCCATGTCAACAGTAAAACCCACTCAAGCTTTTGAGTAATTGTCTGCATGTGCTGGCAGGGCTGTATCAGGGCAGTGAGCAGTGGGCAGAGACTCAGTTGTGTGTTGCTCTCTTGCCTCCTTCTCTGTGCCCGCCAACACACCTCTACAACAGATGGAGGGCTCAGCAGACCAAAGTGCCACTCCCATGCCACACTGGCACTGTTGGCAGTACCTTAGCAACTGTCAGCACAAACATGGCCAGCGTCAGCCTAAAAATACTCAACCAATAAACAGTTTATAGAGAAACCCACACAACCAGATGTAAATTGTATTGCCTGGTCCCAGATCTGTATGTGCTTGAGCCAACTCCTCTGACTATTGCATTCGTGATTCCATCAAATAAAATGTTTCTATTGGTCGCATACACATACAGTATTTTGCATATATTACCACAAGTGCAGCAAAATGCATATGATAATTTGTATTACAATACACACAAATCCCAAAAATAAGAAATTAAGAAATATCAGAATGAACAATGTCAGAGTGTGGAATATAAATATATATGTCTAGGATGGTGTGTATAGTATGGGCAGTATGTGAATAGAAAAGGTGTGTACAGCTGTAGTTATATAGGATGAGTCTTGACTAGAATACAGTATATACATATGAAGTGGGTAAAAAAAGTGTGTAAAGATTATTAGTGACCAGTGTTCAATTACTATGTACATAGGGCAGCAGTCTCTGAGGTGCAGTGTAGAGTACCAGGTTGTAGCCGGCTCGTAACAGTGACTAAATTCAGGGCAGGGTACTGGGCGGAGGCCAGCTAGTGGTGACTATTTAACAATCTGATGGCATGGAGATAGAAGCAGTTTTCACTCTCTCGGTCCCTGTACTGTCTCCTAGATGGTAGCGGGGTAAACAGGCCATGGCTCAGGTGGCTGAGGTCCTTGATGATCTTCTAGAACTTAGCGGAGTAAACAGGCCATGGCTCGGGTGGCTGAGGTCCTTGATGATCTTCTAGATCGTAGCGGGGTAAAAAGGCCATGGCTCGGGTGGCTGAGGTCCTTGATGATCTTCTAGATCGTAGCGGGGTAAACAGGCCATGGCTCGGGTGGCTGAGGTCCTTGATGATCTTCTTGGCCTTCCTGTGACACCGGGTGCTCTAGATGTCCTGGAGGGCAGGCAGGGTTGGGCTGACCCTCTGGAGAGCCTTGCTGTTGTGGACGGTGCAATTGCCATACCAGGCGGTGATATAGCATCGGTGCATCTGTAGAAGTCCGTGAGGGTCTTCGGGGACAAGCCACATTTCTTCAGCCTCCTGAGTTTGAAGAGGCACTGTTGCAGAAGGACCATTTCAGGTTGTCAGTGATGTGCACGATGATAAACATTAATATTTTCACCCTCTCCGCTGCGGCCCCATCGATGTGGATAGGGTTATGCTCGCTCTGCTGTCTCCTGAAGTCCACAATTACCTCCTTTGTTTGGTTGACGTTGAGGAACAGGTTATTTTCTTGGCACCACTCTGTCAGGGTCCTCACCTCCTCCCTGTAGACTGTCTCGTCATTGTTGGTAATCAGGCCTACCACCGTTGCATCATCTGCAAATTTGATGATTGAGTTGGAGACGTGTGTCACCACTCATGATTGAACAGGGACAACATGAGGGGGCTGAGCACACACCCCTGTGGAGCCCCCGTGTTGTGGTTCAGCATAGCGGATGTGTTGTTGTCTACCTTCACCACTTGGGTTTGGCCTGTCAGGAAGTCCAGGACCAAGTTGCACAGGTTGGGGTTCAAACCCAGGGCCCTGAGCTTAGTAATGAACTTGGAGGGTACTATGGTGTTGAAGGGCTGAACGGTAGTAAATGAACGGCATTCTTACATGAGGTATTTCTCGTGTCCAGACGGGATAGGGCAGTGTGCAGTGCGATGGAGATTGAATCATCCGTGGATCTGTTGGGACTGTATGCAAATTGTAGTGTGTCTAGGGTGTCAGGTAAGGTCCAGATAATATGATCCTTAACTAGCCTCTCAAAGCACTTCATGATGACAGAAGTGAGTGCTACGGGGCGATAGTCATTTAGTCCAGTTACCTTCACTTTCTTAGGTACAGGAACAATGGTGGACATCTTGAAGCAAGTGGGAACAACAGACTGTGATATGGAGAGATAACATTTGTCCGTAAACACTCCAGCCAGCTGGTCTGCACATACTCTGAGGACGCTGCTTGGGATGCCGTCTGGGCCGGCAGCCTTGCGAGGGTTAACACGCTTAAATATCTTACTCACGTTGACCACTGAGAACGAGAGCTCACAGTCCTCATTTGCGGAGGTGGCCAGTGACGGCGGCACTATAGTTTCCTTGAAGTGGGTGAAGGTGTTTAGCTTGTATGGGAGCAAGGCGCCGGTGACACACATACAGGTGGTGCCGGTGGGCCACTCTACCTTCATATAATCCTAAATCAAAAGACCCTGCAACAAAAATTTTTTTTAACATATTTGACCACAGACAGACAGACAGACAGCACAGCATATCACAGTGGGTCTAACAGACAGACAGCACATCACAGTGGGTCTAACAGACAGACAGCACATCACAGTGGGTCTAACAGACAGACAGCACATCACAGTGGGTCTAACAGACAGACAGAACATCACAGTGGGTCTAACAGACAGACAGCACATCACAGTGGGTCTAACAGACAGACAGAACATCACAGTGGGTCTAACAGAAAGACATACAGCACATCTCAGTGGGTCTAACAGACAGACAGACAGACAGACAGACAGACAGACAGACAGACAGACAGACAGACACAGACAGAAATCATATCACATCCAGGGCATTATGCATGCAGAGGGATGCCCCTGAATGAATCCATGTGTGTAAATGTCATCAGTAAATGTCAATAGCTTTTCTGGAGCCAGGCCTGAGGACATGGAGGCTCAGTATATGGGCCCAGGGACCAACACCTACCTTAAATTAATTCTTAATCAACTATAAAGAGCTCCTCTGTCTAGCGTGATGAATTAAACAACATAACATCCAGCGCAGACAGAGATGGGTGCCTCGCTTTGCGTTCTTATATGATAAAAAAAATCATGTATGTATAATTTCTTACACTGTTATCCCAGGAAATCTTATTACATACAGTAACTATTGGACATAAATGCAACTTACCAACATAACGACCAGGAATACGACTTTCCAGAAGCGGATCCTCTGTTTGGTTCACCACCCAGGACAATGGATCGGATCCTAGCAGGCGACCCAAAAACAACGACGCCGCAGAAGGGGCAGACGGAGCAGTCTTCTGGTCAGGCTCTGTAGACGGGCACATCGCGCACCGCTCCCGAGCATACTACTAGCCAACGTCTAGTCTCTTGACAACAAGGTAGACGAAATCCGAGCAAGGGTTGCCTTCCAGAGAGACATCAGTGACTGTAACATTCTCTGTTTCACGGAAACATGGCTCACTCGAGACACGCTATCGGAGTCGGTACAGCCACCTGGTTTCTTCACGCACCGCGCAGATAGAAACAAACATCTCTCTGGTAAGAAGAAGGGTGGGGGTGTATGCCTTATGATTAACGAGTCGTGGTGTGATCATAACAACATACAGGAACTCAAGACCTTTTGTTCACCTGACCTAGAATTCCTTACAATCAAATGCCGAGCGCATTATCTACCAAGAGAATTCTCTTTGATTATAATAATAATCATAATCATATAGGCTCACAGCCTATAGACAGAAACTAAAACACCTGTGCTCAGGTCTGTTCAACGCTGGTCCGACCAATCTGATTCCACACTTCAAGATTGCTTTGATCACGTTGACTGGGATATGTTCCGGATAGATTCGAACAACAAAATTGATGTATACGCTGATTCGGTGAGCGAGTTTATTAGCAAGTGCATAGGTGATGTTGTACCCACGGTGACTATTAAAACCTTCCGCAACCAGAAACCGTGGATTGATGGCAGCATTCGCGCAAAACTGAAAGCGGGAACCACTGCTTTTAAATCAGGGCAAGGTGACCGGAAACATGGCCACATACAAATAGTTTAGCTATTCCCTCCGCAAGGCAATCAAACTAGCTAACTGTCAGTATAGAGACAAAGTAGAGTTGCAATTCAACGGCTCAGACATGAGAGGTATGTGGCACGGTCTACAGTCAATCACGGACTACAAAAATAAAACCAGCCCCGTTGCGGACCCCGATGTCTTGCTCCTAGACAAACTAAACAACTTCTTTGCTTGCTTTGAGGAGACTACAGTGCCACCGACACGGCCGGCTACCAAAACTCTCCTTCACCGCAGCCAACGTGAGGAAAACCCACGCAAGGCTGCCGGCCCAGACGGCATCCCTAGCTGAATACTCAGAGCATGCGCAGACCATCTGGCTGGTGTGTTTAAGGACATATTCAATCAATCCCTATCCCAGTCTGCTGTCCCCACATACTTCAGGAGGGCCACCATGGTTCCTGTTCCCAAGAAAGCTAAGGTAACTGAGCTAAACAACTAATCGCCCCGTAGCACTCACTTCCGTCATCATAAAGTGCTTTGAGAGACTAGTCAAGGATCATATCACCTCCACCCTACCTGACACCCTATACCCACTCCAATTTGCTTACCGCCCCCAATAGGTCCACAGATGACTCAATCGCAATCACACTGTCCTAACCCATCTGGACATGAGGAACACCTATGTAAGAATGCTGTTCATAGACTACAGCTCAGCATTTAACACCATAGTACCCTCCAAACTCGTCATTAAGCTGGAGACCCTAGGTCTCGCCCCCGACCTGTGCAATTGGGTCCTGGACTTTGACGGGCCACCCCCAGGTGGTGAGGATAGGAAACAACATCTCCACCCCGCTGATCCTCAACACTGGGGCCCCACAAGGGTGCGTTCTCAGCCCTCTCCTGATCGTGGACTTCAGGAAACAGGGAGGGAGCAGCCCTCTAGCCACATCGACGGGACAGTAGTGGAGAAGGTGGAAAGTTATGTTCCTCGGCGTACACATCACGGACAAACTGAAATGGTCCACCCACACAGACAACGTGGTGAAGAAGGCGCAACAGCGCTTCTTCAACCTCAGGAGGCTGAAGAAATTTGGCTTGTCACCAAAAACACTCACAAACTTTTACAGATGAACAATCGAGAGCATCCTGTCGGGCTGCATCACCGCCTGGTACGGGAACAGCTCTGCCCACAACCGCAAGGCTCTCCAGAGGGTAGTGAGGTCTGCACAACGCATCACCGGGAGCAAACTACCTGCCCTCCAGGACACCTACACCACCCGATGTCACAGGAAGGCTAAAAAGATCATCAAGGACAACAACCACCCGAGCCACTGCCTGTTCACTCCGCTATCATCCAAAAGGTGAGGTCAGTACAGGTGCATCAAAGCTGGGACCGAGAGACTGAAAAACAGCTTCTATCTCAAGGCCATCAGACTGTTAAACAGCCATCACTAACATTGAGTGGCTGCTGCCAACATACTGACTCATCTCCAGCCACTTTAATAATGAAAAATTGTTGTAATAAATGTATAACTAGCCACTTTAAACAATGCCACTTTATATAATGTTTACATACCCTACATTACTCATCTCATATGTATATACTGTACTCTATACCATCTACTGCATCTTGCCTATGCTGTTCGGCCATCGCTCATCCATATATTTATATGTACATATTCTTATGAATTCCTTTACACTTGTGTGTATATAAGGTAGCTGTTGGGAAATTGTTAGATTACTTGTTAGATATTACTGCATGGTCGGAACTAGAAGAACAAGCATTTCGCTACACTCGCATTAACATCTGCTAACCATGTGTATGTGACCAATAACATTTGATTTGATTGGATTTTGAACATATACAGCACAAACATGGAGGACTTTTGACAAAGACAGAATAGAGGACGACAGTTTGTGACAACAGCCTAATCGCATGTAAGCCTTATGTACCATCCACAGATTATGCATTATATTGACCAGATACTCCCCCACCCGCTCAAACAATTAAAATAAATGTCTTCAAAAATGGAAAGCAGTCATGAGGTGGCAAGATCAGGTGGCACCCTTCTAGCCAATGAGAGGGCATATACGACTGTGATAACAGGCACAACTGTTAAGTTGCCAGGATGTCACGTGTCCTACTTCTAAATATTAGTATACTCGTAACAACCTAAGCATTACGGAACTTCTATCCGATCAAATAAGCCACATGTAGCAAATAAACACATTCGACAAGCTCTCATTGACCTCTGTACCAAAACAACTACAACAAAAACAGGAGAAAAGTCATTTTGGGCCCAGTTACCCCTCTCACTTCACTTCATCCTCTCTGGTACCACATAGGAATAAAGAGGACTAGGTAACCTCCAATGATGTATGGTACATACCATGATGTAGTTGCGGAGTTCGGGGTAGACTCTGTAGGGTGCCAGCCAGTGGGACAGGGGGGTGGTGGAGGGGAAGGTGGTGGTCACAGCCAGGGACACCTCGGGGAAGGACAGCACATTGAAGCCAAACTTCTCATACAGCTTCTGGAGCTCTTCGTCAGGCTTTTCATCTCCCTCGCTCAGGATACTGCCAATGATGTAGCGACACTGGTCATCGGGCACCTGTGTGTGTGTGTGTGAGAGATAGAGATGAACAGGGGGGGGGCACAGATGGACACCAAAATGAGACCAAAACACATGTCACACGTGCTTCTCCACCTGCATTGCTTGCTGTTTGGGGTTTTAGGCTGGGTTTCTGTACAGCACTTTGAGATATCAGCTGATGTACGAAGGGCTATATAAATAAATTTGATTTGATTTGATGTCAAATATTAAGTTCAGAACATATACACTGTGTGAACAAAACATTTTGCTGGCCTATGTTGACTCCAATGCTTCCTACAGTTGTGTCGAGTTGGCTGGATGTCTTTTGGTTGGTGGACCATCATTGGTGCACACAGGAAACTGTTGAGCATGAAAAACCCAGCAGTGTTGCAGTTCTTGACACACTCAAACTGGTGCACCTGGCACCTACTACAGATGTAAGATCTTAACTGAATCACTTTTGTATTGCTTAATATTTTCCTACAATGAAAACTTGTGTATTTTAGGTTTTAAAAAGTTTAAAAAGTTTGTAATTTCCACTTGAAATGTCAAACATGATTTGCTCTAACGAAAAATGTATCAACCCCTACATAAATGTACATTAATTATAATCAACATAATAATTCACATTTCCTGTTGCTGCAGGATTATTTTCCTGCTGAAGCAAACTGGCTCAAAATAAGATCCTACATTTAAAAAAATAATATTTTGTTTTGCCCATTCACTCTAATGGTACACAAACACAATCCATGTCTTAATTTTCTCAAGGCTTAAAAATCCTTCTTTAACTCGTCTTCTCCCCTTTATCTACAATGATTGAAGTAGATTTATTAACAAGTGACATCAATAAGGGATCATAGCTTTCACCTGGATTCACCTGGCCAGTCTATGTCATGGAAAGAGCAGGTGTTCCTAATGTTTTGTACACAGTGGAAATCCCTATCCATCGTCCCAGTCCTCCAATCAGACCAGCTAGTACAAGAGAACAACAGAAGGAATGGGAGAATCTTACAACATAGGTACATGTGGACATCAGACAGCAAGCTGTCAATCACACTGGGCTCCAGTCTTGCTGCAGTCTGTCTGGTAGCTGGTGGTACAGTGACATAAGAATGGCATGAGGTCAGATCTCAGAGACATGGCTTCTGGGCTGGGCGCTGTTCCTGTAGGCCTGTGACAGTCTTCCTTGGTGTGATTGGTCCCGCCTGTGGATGCTGGCATGGCGCGGGGGCACAGATGGTATCTAGCGCTCTTCATCAACATCCCTGACAACCCCACACACATCTTAAAATTTAACCATCCACAATTCCTCTCTCTTGCTCCTTTCTCTCTGCCCACTACATTTTTTTAATAAACATTTTGATACCATAAAGAAGCCAGGCCTTGGTACAGGAGAATGTAAGATAAAACAAATTGTGAAGAAAGTCACAAGTGTCTCTAGGTATGGGCTATAGTCTACTCCCCAACCAACAAAACATCCCTTTAATTGCCTTCCTGACCAGTGGCTGGGCCATGCAAGCATGAGAAATAATCACAATGGCTGTGTTCCTAGTGACTTAGTACACAATCAACACTAAAAACGGCCCATGTGGATGCTGCTTTTGTCCAGGCTGTCGATGTACAAGTTATATAGTCTTGGCTGCGTGTATCGCTCACCTTCCTACATGAGCATGATAAAAGGTGTTGGTTGTCAACAGGGCTTGTGTATAATGACTGGTCAATACTGCCAGGCTATGATAAGAAACAGCTACATCCATTTAAATAAAAGGAGAGATGGCCGCTGCCCTCCCACGGCTTCGTCCCACCATTTAACCATCTCTCCCTTTTTCGCTTAGTCTCGAGAACCCGACCCTGGGCAACAGTGACTAGGGTCTGGTTTCAATGACGGTCTCTTTTCGCAACTTTGATAAGGGGCCCTCTTCAAACAGACAACTCTCCAAACAAATCACAAGGCAGAACATGGCGATTGGAAACCAACGTTTGCAGTGGTTTTAGTGAAGGTGCACTCATTAAGAACAACCTCTGTGTTCTCCATGTTGCTAGCTACTGCTTTATTTAAGCGGATAAGGTAGTGGCGTTGGCAGTGATGTAGTTCTTCTATACCAAAATAGTTTGCCACTGAAACCAGACCCTAGTCACTGTTGCCTAGGTTTTTTATACTACCTACCTTCCTTCCCTCCCTCCCTAAGCTCATAGACGAGAGGCTTGTTACCAAAATGTAGCGCTCGCTTGCTAGATATCAATTAGAGCTCCTGCTATCACTCGCAGCCCACACACCCACCAGTGGAGGCTCCTCAGAGAAGCAGCATCCTCAGTGAATTATTTTATATTTTTTTAATAGTGAAACATTTTTTTAAAGTTATCCTTTTTAGATAAAACTATACTAAATATATTCACGTCACCAAATAATTAAAACACACTTTCGAAGAAGGTCTACAGTAGCAGTGGCAATGAAGGTCTACAGTAGCCTCAACAGCACTCTCCGGGATAGCACCATGGTTTAGCCAGAAGACAGTTTCCATCCTCCTCTGGGTACATTGACTTATACAAAACCTAGGAGTCTCATGGTTCTCACCCCCTTCCATAGACTTAGAGTAATTATGACATCATCCAACCTATCAGAGCTCTTGCAGCATAAATTGACATGTCTGCCCAATCAAATGAAGAGAGAATTAATCTAGTACTGAAAGCATAAAGCTAGCATACAGCTAGCAAGCACTGCAGTGAAGAAAATGTGGTGAGTAGTTGACTCAGAGGGAGAAATGCAATAGTTTGAACAAATACATTTCTACACACATGAAAAAGCAAGAGAGATTTAAAAAAAAAAAACTTTACTTTCACAGTGACAATGATGTAGGCTGAGTGTAGCAGTTATGGTACGAAGGTTTGGCTTGGAAAGGTTTTTTCACCTGGTCAAAGACAGCTGTTTTGTTGTGCAATGAAGTCCACAGGTGAAGGGATAAGGTGAGAGGAGGAGAGCGCGTAGATGCGAGAAGGAATTATACAATGAGCAAAGTGATCATACTGTTTGTATGTGGCTGCTATGAAAATTAACTGTGTTTGCGGGTGATCAGGGGTGTATTCATGACAGCGATTCAATTGAAAAACATTTCTTAAATGGAAGCAAACGGAACCAAATAGGGATAAACATAACTGCATTTGTCCAATAGAAATGAGTTAATTTGCAACTGTTGGAGTAATGATTACATCCTAGATCAGCTAGATGCCGGCAAAAGTGTGCAAGGCGGTATAGAATGTATCACTGTCACCTTGATTACTCAAATGTTGCACCTACGTTGAAAACTTTCATTCGTAGGCTCGGTTGTTGCAACCTCATGATGGGTATAGGGACAATTCTAGTATCATGTAGTAGACTAAATCTATCAATGTTCCATAGAGCTGGGTGAATGGAATATGAACGAGTCATCCAATATGCTGTAATAGAAATAAGGCCATGCTTATTAAAAATAAATACGTCCTCCCTCATCTTAAAACGACACAGACCGCAACTGACACACACAAACACACTTGTGCGCGCATGCGCAGACAACACACACGCAGACACACAGTGGCAGACACAAACACAATCAGCAACACTTGATTTCATCTCTCCTCCACTACAGATAACACACCCCAGAGAGACTACAGGCAATTAGGAGACTTCTTGCGCCCTCCTCTTCTTCTAGCTGTGTGTGTGTGTGTGTGTGTGTGTGTGTGTGTGTGTGTGTGTGTGTGTGTGTGTGTGTGTGTGTGTGTGTGTGTGTGTGTGTGTGTATAGATATGTAAAATATATAAATAAATGTTAGGTTTATGTCAGAAATGTAACGCACTAGGAGAATTCTGCCAGACAGTTTCTCCAATGCAGAGAGCTGTGTTCTCAAAGCCAACCACAGCTTCTTAAAAAACAGTTGGTCTGAAACACAGAGCTGGCTTCAATCCAAAGGAGAGGCTGAGGAGAGTTGACAGTGCCCTGATATTGGCCCAGGCGAACAACTGGCTCGTTGGTTAATGGGAAGACAGTGGAGCTGTCCGGACCGTAATTGGACGTGTAGTTGTCAAGTTGCATCGCCAAGCCTCAGAAAACGAATTCAGCACATCACACGGTGTAAGCTCCATCACATCAACACCACCAAAAACATAGCTAGAGTTTACACAAACTGCCAGAGGTCCCTCAATTTTCCCTCTAGTCAACTTTAACAATCGTTGTTTATGCTCCTGCCCATGCTATAGAATGCTCATTATTTCCTAATGCAGATGCATCCTCTCACAAATGGTGCGATTCTCCTTCTCTCTCCACCCCAGTTCTTCTATAAACCAGGTCTCCTGAGAGCTGTTGGGAAGAAAATTCATTTCAAAAGCAATTCTTTGCTTGGAGGTGCAAGGGCCTTTTCTGACAGATGAGGACTCTCCAACAATAAAAAGGTATGGCTGGCAGAGGTAATTCATTATTAGCAGACATGTAATGAGGATTTACACTCATCTTCCCCACTCCCGGTCTCTCTGCTGCTCTTCCCTCCCGGGTATCACTTCTAGGAATTAATTATTCTCAAAATCAGCCTATTTTCCAATGGCTCATCGCTAAAGCATTAGCGCTTTAGGGAGGACAGTGCGGGGGCACAGACACATACTTGTTTTTCAGCTAGGAGGAGAGAAGCCTAACCTTTGTATTTACAGTCCAAGAAGAGAAAAGATGTACATAATGATGGAGCCCCATGCACTCTGCCTAGCCAAGTATCACACATGACAATTTAACAGCCAGGCAGGACTACAAATCTAAATATTAGTCTGGATTGGCAATGTGGCGTGGGGTCATTTAGTCTCCTGATGAATCATTGGTTAACAGGCCAGTTAAAGAATGGATCATCAGCTCACTGTCTATGGGCAGCCTACATGATGTCCACTCAACACCAGTTTGGGCCAGTTTCCCAGATTAAGCCTAGTCCTGGACAACAACAAAAAATCACAATGAAGATTCTTCATTTAGAAATATTGATAATCCAGGACTAGGCATAATCTGGCTATGGGAAACCGGCACCTCTTGACTGATGCCGAAGTAGTACACAGGGTAGGTATGCACAGTTGAGTTTCTCTCAGCCTAACACACAGTAGGGTGGATTTCTCTCCTCTCCGGGTTCTGGTGGCAGGATTCACCACCCATCCTGTCACAGTAGTGGGGACACGGTTAGTGTCCTCATTCTAGGTTAATTTAGCACTGCTGGTTTCAAACTACAGTAATGCCCTCTCAATTCCATCTTTCTTGGTTAGTTTGTGTAGTCCAACATAGATAAAAGTTCCACAGAAACAGAATGACGTGGGACATCTTCTTCAGAGTAGAGTATAAAACATTGCTTGTCCGCTCATATATTTTGAAATTTGCTGCCCCCTTAAATCTTGTGTGATCAGGCTCCAGTACAGTGCAGTATGTGTGTTGACTGACTGTTGTGATGGGATGGACGGAGCTTAGAGGCTGTGTGATTGTGAACCAAAGCTGCACTGCACTACTACAATTGATAGATCCTTACAATCATGGCATGTAGTATAGCCTATGTGAAGTCCGACTCTCTCCATGTGTTCGCCTAATAAGAATTGGGCTATGGAGTAGACTTGATATCCATCCACAGAGAGCAAATCAAAGTCAAATGACACTGACAGTGAGGAGAGGAGATTGAGAGAACAGGAATGACAAAGTCAGTCAAAGAGACCCAGACATCAAGTCTCTCTCCCCACCATTTTGTGTGAGATGAGAGACGGCCTGTCGGTTGCAATTGTTGTTAAGGTAGCTGATTGGAAGCAATTAATCCAACTCCCCCGCCCCAATAGGCCCACGACAAAGACAAGAGATTCCCAGGCTGAATGAGATTGAAAATAATAGGGGTTCACAGTGGAAAGACTGCAGATATCTTATGACGTTGGGCTGTTTCAGGCCGAAGTAAAAGGGACAGCAAAAAGTAGTTCGGAAAACAACTGGATAAAAATTGAGGCCGAGACGGTCAATTTATTAAAGTGCATTCGGAAGGTATTCAGACCCCTTGACTTTTTCCACATTGTTATGTTATAGCCTTATTCTAAAATTGATTAAATCTGGGGGTTCTCATCTACACACAATACCCCATAATGACAAAGCAAAAACAGGTTTTTAGAATTTTTGCAAATGTCTAACAAATTAAAACAGAAATATTACATTTACATACGTATTCAGACCCTTTACTCAATACTTTGTTGAAGCACCTTCAGCAGAGATAACAGCCTAGAGTCTTATTCATATGACACTACAAACTTGGCACACTTGTGTTTGGGGAGTTTCTCCCATTCTGGATGGGGAGCGTCGCTGCACAGCTATTTTCAGGTCTCTCCAGAGATGTTCGATCGTGTTCAAGTCCGGGCTTTGGCTGGGCCACTCAAGGACATTCAGAGACATGTCCCGAAGTAACTCCTGCGTTGTCTTGGCTGGTGCTTAGGGTCGTTGTCCTGTTGGAAGGTGAACCTTCAACCCCAGTCTGAGGTCCTGAGCGCTCTGGAGCAGGTTTTTAATCAAGGATCTCTGTAATTTCATCCGCTCATCTTTCCCTCAATCCTGACTAGTCTCCCAGTCCCTACCGCTGAAAAACATCCCCACAGCATGATGCTGCCGCCACCACCATGCTTCACCGTAGGGATGGTGCAAGTTTTCCTCCAGACGTGACACTTGGTATTCAGGCCAAAGAGTTCAATCTTGGTTTCATCAGACCAGAGAATCTTGTTTGTCATGGTCTGAGAGTCCTTTAGGTGCCTTTTGGCAAACTCGGGCTGTCATGTGCCTTTCACTGAGGAGTGGCTTCTGTCTGGCCACTCTACCATAAAGGCCTGATTGGTGGAGTGCTGCAGAGATGGATGTCCTTCTGGAAGGTTCTCCCATCTCCACAGAGGAACTCTGGTTCTTGGTCACCTCCCTGACCAAGGCCCTTCCCCCCAGATTGCTCACTTTGGCCTGGGTGGCCAGCTCTAGGAAGAGTCTTGGTGGTTCCGAACTTCTTCCATGTAAGAATGATGGAGGCCACTGTGTTCTTGGGGACCTTCAATGCTGCACAAATGTTTTGGTACCCTTCCCCAGATCTGCACCTTGACACAATCTTGTATCGCAGCTCTACGAACAATTCCTTCGACCTCATGGCTTGGTTTTTGCTCTGACATACACTGTCAACTGTGGGACCTTATATAGACAGGTGTGTGTTTCCGAATCATATCTAATCTATTTAAATTTACCACAGGTGTACTCCAATCAAGTTGTTAAACATCTCAAGGATGATCAATAGAAACAGGATGCACCGGAGCTCAATTTCTAGTCTCATGGAAAAGGGCCTCAATAAATGTGTAAATAAGGTATTTTAGATTTTTTCTTTGTCATTATGGGGGTATTGTGTGTAGATGGCTAAGGATTTTTTTTTTAAATCTATTTTAAAATAAGGCTGTAATGTTACAAAATGTGGAAAAAGTCAGGGGGTCTTAACACTTTCCCAAGGCACTGTATGGATCTGTGCCATTCACTTTGAATTGGACTGTGTTTACAGCATGAGGGGTTGCGAGTAGATGCGCTCAATGGGTGACATGTCTGGTGAGTATGCAGGCCATGTAAGAACTAGGACATGTTCAACTTCCAGGAATTGAGTACATGGGGTTGTGTATTATCATGCTGAAACATGAGGTGATGGCGGCGGATGAATGGCACGACAATGGGCCTCGGGACCTCGTCACGGTATCTCTGGCAATTTGAATGCACATCGATAAAATACAATTGTGTTCGTTGTCAGTAGCTTATGCCTGCCCATACCATAACCACACCGCCACCATGGGGCACTCTGTTCACAACATTGACCTCAGCAATCTGCTCACCCACACAACGCCATACACGTTGTCTGCTATCTGCCCGGTACAGTTGAAACCGGGATTCATCCATGAAGAGCACATTTCTCCACCATCCCAGTGACATCGAAGGTAAGCATTTTCCCACTGAAGTTGGTTACGACATCGAACTGCAGTCAGGTCAAGACCCTGGTGATGACGACGAGCACGCAGATGAGTTTCCCTGAGACAGTTTGTGTAGAAATTCTTCATTTGTGCAAACCCAGTTTCATCAGCTGTCCTTGTGGTTGGTCTCAGACAATCCTGCAGGTGGAGGTCCTGGATTACATGTGGTCTGCGGTTGTGAGGCCCGTTGGACGTACTGCCAAATTCTCTAAAACGACATTGGCTTATGGTAGAGAAATTAACATTAAATTCTCTGGCAACAGCTCTGGTGGATATTCCGGAAGTCAGCATGCCAATTTCATGCTACCTCAAACCTTGAGACATCTGTGGCATTGTGTTGTTTGACAAAACTACACATTTTAGAGTGGCCTTCTATGGTCCCCAGCACAAGGTGCACCTGTGTAATGGTCATGCTGTTTAATCAGCTTCTTGATATGCCACACCTGTCAGGTGGATTTATCTTGGTAAAGGAGAAATGCTCACTAACAGGGATGTTAACAAATTGGTGCACAAAATTTGAGAGAAATAAGGTTTTTGTGAATATGGAACATTTCTGGAATCTTTTATTTAAACTCATCAAACATGGGACCAACACTTTCCATGTTGTGTTTATATTTTTGTTCAGTGTATATTATTATTATTATTATTATTATTATTATCAATGCATTGTTTGGAAAAAGCTCTCAAGGTAAGAATTTTACTGTACAGTTTTACACCGGTTGTATCCTGTGCACGTAGCGAATAAACTTTGAAACAAGCTTTTAATTCCAGGCCATTTCCCATGTAGGCTTAATGCTTCTGGCCAATCGAATCAGACAGGTAGACTCTGGCTGCTTTCCGCTGAACCTCTCCCTATTAGCACACTAAAGAGCACCATAGACCTGCTGTGTCTCCACTCAAACAGTCTAATAAGCGGAGGAAACGATGACGTCACTGTGGTCTACATATCTACCTGTCCACTTTGCTATGAGGTAGACTGACCTGAGACCTGACCCGTGACTGTCAGCAACCCTGTTAGGACACCCATGCCTTTGTGGTAATGAGATCAGAGCATTAAGCCAATTAAAGCAAACACACACCAGCCGCCTGTCCAACACTGGGCAGCCAGGACAAAGAGCCAGCCAGGCCTAAAGATAATTGGCTGTCTGGGTGCTGTCTGTGACTATGATGCCCTGGCGTAGAGAGGTGTGGATGCCAGTCACAGCAGATTCATATTGGACACACTGGCTATAGACCTAGGTCAAATTAAGATGCATGTTATTTTGATATTAGGTTAAGCAATGCATATATGCTACCGGAATCCTGTTAGTTATGCTAATAGTGTGTGTTTGTGCCCTCCAGAAAAGATCCCTCTGCTACAGGCATGTCATCACTGCCATCTAGTGGTAAATTATTGGCCCTTACATGAACAGCCATAATAACACATTTATAACCATTCAAATATTGCTCTTAAAATCTTCCAATACATAAGGCCTGAAATACTTCTAAACAGTAGGCTTATGCACTGGTTGACGAGGGGTCAACTAATAGAGCTTAAGCTAACCTATATTATGACTGACAGCTGCTGCATTACATTGGAGCAGTAAAGAAATGTCTCTAACCAAAAGAGCCATTGACAAACATCCTCAGTTAAGTGGCAGTTCGTTGGCAGACCTGTAAGACATGGTGTTGAAACTGTAACATAAGCAAAAGAGAGAATTTGAGGCTCGTTAGAAGATAATTCCAGCTCCATCTGCATCCATCAGGCATCCTTTCCCCCAGGGAAGACAGACAGAGAGGACTGAGACTCCATTCCCCTGCTGGTGGGGTTGAAACATACTTTTTTCTCTCGCTCGCTCTTCTCATCTGTTCCGCTTGTGAGGAGACATTAATTGCACACCCCACATGCATACTAAAACAACTCTGTTGGAAAGCCTGTCAAAACACACTCACTAAAATATTAATGCACAAGGGAAACAGACAGCGAGCAGCATGTCACTCTCCCCCCTTTTCAAATATTGCTTTTCCCCTTCAGGAACTCCTCACGCACAATTTGGATTGTTCCTTATGTGGATGAAGGAAGCTCAAGTATAGAAAGTAAACAGTATAACTCAGAAGTAGTACTGGGCATTTCCATGGAAAAGGAGCCATGAGCACCAACGTGACGTTCATAGGAGCAGACGATTTATCATGACAAAAGGCCACCATTACATCAGTGTTTGAATTAGCCTACTGTCATTAGATGGCAATGAATGTAAAGAACAGCTATAATCACATTCAGCTAGCAAATATCAACTCATGGGAAGGCGAGTCTGGGCTCGTGTGCTGCTGCTGCATAATGCCTTGTGTTCAGTAGTAATGATAGCTATGCTGTGCTTTAGATCTGGTACTGGCATTTCTCCCTCCCTCTGCCCTGCAGATGCACCAGTCAACCAGGACTGAGGCTTTTCCATTTTTCCATAGAGGCCCTCACCACAAAGTTCCTCGACTATGACTCGCTGTCAGAGTTTACACAACCTGCACTTACATATTGACAGAGACAAGAGGATAGAAAAATACAACCCATATTTATGCCGATTCATTTTCCTTTGTGTACCCTTAAACATTTGTACATCGTTGCAATACTGTATATATAAGTAATATGACATTTGTAATGTCTTTATTGTTTTGAAACTTCTGTATGTGTAATGTTTACTGTTCATTTTTATTGTTTATTTCACTTTTGTGTACTATCTACCTCACTTGCTTTGGCAATGTTAACACATATTTCCTATGCCAATAAAGCCCCTTGAGCGAGCAGGAGAGAGAGTGGGAGAGAGAGAGAGAGAGAAGGAAGGAGAGAGAGAAATGAGAGAGAGAGAGAGCAGGAGAGAGAGAGAGAGAGAGAGAGAGCAGGAGAGCGCGAGAGAGAGCAGGAGAGCACGAGCGCGAGAGAGAGAGAGAGCGCGAGCGCGAGAGAGAAAGAGAGCGCGAGCGCGAGAGAGAGAGAGAGAGAGAGAGCGAGAGAGAGAGCGAGAGAGAGAGAGAAAGAGCAGGAGAAAGAAAGCGAGCGAGCAGGAGAGAGAGCAGGAGAGAGAGAGAGAGAGAGAGCAGGAGAGCGCAGAGAGAGAGAGCAGGAGAGCGCGAGAGAGCGCGAGAGAGAGAGCGCGAGAGAGAGAGAGAGAGAGAGAGCGCGAGCGCGCGAGAGAGAGAGAGAGAGAGAGCGAGCGCGAGAGAGAGAGAGAGAGAGCGCGAGCGAGAGCGCGAGAGAGAGAGAGAGAGAGAGAGCGAGCGAGAGCGCGAGAGAGAGAGAGAGCGCGCGAGCGAGAGCGCGAGAGAGAGCGCGAGAGCGGAGCGCGAGAGAGCAGGAGAGAGAGCGCGAGAGAGCAGGAGAGAGAGCGCGAGAGAGCAGGAGAGAGAGCGCGAGAGAGCAGGAGAGAGAGCGCGAGAGAGCAGGAGAGAGAGCGCGAGAAGGAGAGCAGAGAGTAGAGAGGCGCGAGAGAGCAGGAGAGAGAGCGCGAGAGGCAGAGAGAGAGCGCGAGAGAGCAGGAGAGAGAGCGCGAGGAGAGCAGGAGAAGAGCGCGAGAGAGCAGGAGGAGAGCGAGAGAGCAGGAGAGACGAGCCGAAGAGAGCAGAGGAGAGAGAGAGCGCGAGAGAGCAGGAGAGAGAGCGCGAAGAGCAGGAGAGAGAGCGCGAACGAGAGCAGGAGAGAGAGCAGCGAGAGAGCAGGAGAGAGAGCGCGAGAGAGCAGGAGAGAGAGAGCGCGAGAGAGCGCGAGAGAGAGCAGGAGAAGCAGGAGAGAGAGTCGCGAGAGAGCGCGAGAGAGAGACGCGAGAGAGAGCGAGAGAGCAGCGAGAGAGCAGGAGAGAGCAGAGAGCGCGAGAGAGCAGGAGAGAGGAGAGAGCGCGAGAGAGCAGGGAGAGAGAGAGCGCGAGAGAGCAGGAGAGAGAGAGCGCGAGAGAGCAGGAAGAGAGAGAGCGCGAGAGAGCAGGAGAGAGAGAGAGCGCGAGAGAGCAGGAGAGAGAGAGAGCGCGAGAGCAGGAGAGAGAGAGAGCGCGAGAGAGCAGGAGATAGAGAGAGCCCGAGAGAGCAGAGAGGAGAGAGCGCGAGAGAGCAGAGAGAGAGAGAGCGCGAGAGAGCAGTGAGAGAGAGACGAGCCGAGAGAGCAGGAGAGAGAGAGAGCCGCGAGAGAGCAGGAGAGAGAGAGAGCGCGAGGAGAGCAGGAGAGAGAGAGAGCGCGAGAGAGCAGGAGAGAGAGAGAGCGCGAGAGAGCAGGAGAGAGAGAGAGCGCGAGAGAGCAGGAGAGAGAGAGAGCGCGAGAGAGCAGGAGAGAGAGGAGAGCGCGAGAGAAGAGAGAGAGAGAGCGCGAGAGAGCAGGAGAGAGAGAGAGCGCGAGAGAGCAGGAGAGAGAGAGAGCGCGAGAGAGCAGGAGAGAGAGAGCGCGAGAGAGCAGGAGAGAGAGCTCTCTCGCGCTCCTGCTCTCTCGCGCTCTCTCTCCTGCTCTCTCTCTCTCCTTCTCTCTCTCTCTCCTGCTCTCTCTCCTCTCCTGCTCTCTCTCCTGCTCTCTCTCTCTCTCCTGCTCTCCTCTCTCTCTCCTGCTCTCTCTCTCTCTCCTGCTCTCTCCTGCTCTCTCTCTCTCTCCTGCTCTCTCCTGCTCTCTCTCTCTCCTGCTCTCTCTCTCTCCTGCTCGCTCTCTTTCTCCTGCTCGCTCGAGAGAGAGAGAGCGAGCGAGCGAGCAGGAGAAAGAGAGCGAGCAGGAGAGAGAGAGAGAGCAGGAGAGAGAGAGAGAGCAGGAGAGAGAGAGAGAGCAGGAGAGAGCAGGAGAGAGAGAGAGAGCAGGAGAGAGAGAGAGAGCAGGAGAGAGAGAGAGCAGGAGAGAGAGAGAGCAGGAGAGAGAGAGAGCAGGAGAGAGAGAGAGCAGGAGAGAGAGAGAGAAGGAGAGAGAGAGAGCAGGAGAAAGAGAGCGAGCAGGAGAGAGAGAGAGAGCAGGAGAGAGAGAGAGAGCAGGAGAGAGAGAGAGCAGGAGAGAGAGAGAGCAGGAGAGAGAGAGAGAGCAGGGGGGAGAGAGAGAGCAGGAGAGAGAGAGAGAGAGAGAGCAGGAGAGAGAGAGCAGGAGAGAGAGAGAGAAGGAGAGAGAGAGAGCAGAGAGAGAGCGGCGAGAGCAGGAGCGCGAGAGAGCTCTCTCTCCTGCTTCTCTCGCGCTCTCTCTCTCCTGCTCTCTCGCGCTCTCTCTCTCTCCTGCTCTCTCGCGCTCTCTCTCTCTCCTGCCCCTCTCGCGCTCTCTCTCTCTCCTCCTGCTCTCTCGCGCTCTCTCTCCTGCTCTCT